>NC_058160.1:11148157-11219725 GCF_020080835.1 Cotesia glomerata
GGTACATGATTGGCCTATATAGACATACACATACAACAATTTTACACATACATCCATGTAAACATATAACTTAAAAGATATAATATATTTTAATACATGAAACATTGTACTATTTTATATTTACTAATCATAGATAATGCCAGCTTTAATTTGTTAGTGTGAACTACTTTGGTTCGGGAAGGAGTTAATTGGATTGTTACGTTCCCATTGTTGAAAAACCTCTGTAATTTTATACGGGCCGGTATAATTGGGGTCTAGTTTATTTGTCTTCGAATCGTTTACTAAAAATGCCCAGTCTCCTTCGGTAAATTCTTTTAGGGTTGACTCTACGATCATAATACTCTTTGGATTTTAATTTTGCTCTTTCTAAATTTGCAGCAGCTTTTGATTGTGTTTCTCTTAATTTTATTACTAGTTCTCCTAAATAATCGATGTAAAGTTTTATCGTTACTCTCGCGAATAAAAGCTTGATGGAAATTTGGCAATCCCCAAATATTAATTCATGTGGGGTAAATCCTGTACCTTCATGGATGGAGGTATTATAAGAAAACATTGCATACTTTAACCAGGTATCCCAATCCCGATTTTGGTCAATAAAATGTCGAAGATATTCAACCAATACTAAATGACTTCGTTCTAAAGAACCATTTGTTTGTGGATGAAAAGCAGTGGTCTGGAATTTCCTGATTTTAAATAATTTTGCTAAATGTTTCATAACTAGTCCTGTAAAATTTTTACCTTGATCCGTGAGAATAGATTCAGGGCAACCGAATATGCAAATGAAGTTTTCAGCAAAGACTTTAGCAATATTTTCAGCGGTAGCTTCTGCTAAAGGAATGGCTAATGAATATTTAGTTAAATTATCTTGAATGGTTAGTACATATTTATTACCAGAGTTGGTTATCGGTAGTGGCCCCACGATATCGAGAGCAATCTTTTCAAATGCAACTTGTGGTGTGTCAGTTATTATCATGGGTTGCCTTGTCTTAACACGTACTAATTTATTTCTTTGACAAAAAATACATTGTCTAATAAAATCTTGAACCTCAGTCTTCATGTTTTCCCAATAATATTGTTGCCTTATACGACCGTAGGTTTTTATGACACCCTTATGACCCCTACTGCTGATTCATGTGTTTCTCGTATAATTTCTGGTCTGCGCTCGACCGGAGGAACTTCGATTTGGTTTAAACAAAGTGTTATGTAGTACCCTTCTGGAAATGTTTTAGTTAAATGTGATTTTATGTTACCCCATGGTAATTTATCTAATCCATCCCCCGTTCTTGCTATTCTAACTGTACATCAAAATAGTCCATTGCTTCTTTTAATTTAGTTATACCCGTAAGAACGTCATTTAACTGGGTCCTATCTTCTATTTTTAATTTAACTATTACCGTAAAAATGTGAAGGTTTCTCTTTTTAGAAATTATTACTTGACCTATTTCTACCTGGTCAGGAAATTCCGCTACGTTAATAAAATTTTTATTTATAAGTTCTTGAGTTATTTGGGTTTTTGATTTAAAATCGGCTGACCAAAAATGAGCAATATTATCCTTTTTCATAAATATACCATCTCTAGTTTCGGAGAACACGTCGGGTAATGTTACCCTTTTTAAACGCTTTGGAGGTTGGGTGGCGTTTTCGGGGATTTTATCAATTTCTTCGTCAGAGGAGTAAAGATCATCATCAGAAACGGGTTCGGGAAAAGAATCGTCACTGTCGGAATCATCTGTCTCACTAGCTGCAGCAGGATACAAAGAAACCTGACGCTCACAACTATCTACACTTGTTGTTTCTTTAACTTCAACTCCATTTGACTCTATCTCACTTCTTTTAGATGACTCAAATGTTAGTACTTCAGCATGCACATTCAATATTTCTCTTACATCAGACATATCGAGGGGGGAGGACGTCCTCACTGGCATCTCTTGCATGGGGAGCTCACAACCCCATGCTAACTTTGAGCTTGGTATAACTATTGCGGGTGCGTTATGCATCCATGCCAGGGCTCTTTGCGACCTTTCTGAAGGGTATGCTCGTTTTGGATCCAACAACCGGTCTCCCTGAGCCCAGAGTACTGGCTCCGTTCGGGGCACAACTTCGTCTTTGACGTCAGGTCGACAGGTCGTCGGGAAAGCATCACTCTCCTTCTGAATTTTTTTCTGGCTTTAACTTTAACTTTGATGCCTTAAACAATCTTTGGGGTAAATCATTCTTCTCAACAGTCTTTAAATCATTTGACTGCTTAAACTTGCTGAGCTCATCTTCAAGAAGTGGTTCATTAAATTTTGTACTTTTAGTCAATAAAATATTAACTAAATTTATATTAGCAGGATTTCTAGAGAGCATCAGCATTCGCATTTAATCGGCCTGGCTTATAAATGATATCGTACTGATACTCTCGTAATTTCAATAGCCAGTGTAGAAGTCGTGAGGTAGGGTCCTTAATTCTATGAGCCCAAACTAAAGGTCTATGATCAGTGACTAAATAGAACTTTTTACCATACAAGTAAGGTCGATAGTGTTTTACCGCAAAAACAATTGCAAATAACTCTTTTTCGATAACGGAATAGTTTAACTCTGCTCCTTTTAGGAGTTTTGAGGCATAGGCAACGGGAAGATCTTTTCCGATCTCACCTTGACTTAGAACAGCACCGAGAGCATAGAAAGATGCGTCGGTAGTTACAATAAAAGGTTTTGTGAAATCGGGAAACTTTAGAATGGGTTCTTGACATAACAAATCTCGGAGATTTTCAAAGGCCTTTTGTCTTTCGTCAGACCAACGAAAAGGTTGCCCTTTCTTCAATAGTTGAGTAAAGGGGCGAGATATTGATGCAAAATTAGGTATGAACCGGCGATAATAGCCTGTTAAGCCCAAAAACTCTCTTATTTTCTTTGCATTAGTAGGGACAGGGAAGTTTTGACTGAACTTATTTTGCCAGGATCGGGACTCAACCCATCCTGACTAATTATGTGACCCTAGGTAAGTGACGCTTGTTTGAAGAAACCGACATTTATCCGTTTGTAACAATAGCCTAGCCGTCTGTAGCCTTCCCAACAACTTAATTACTTTTCTTTCATGCTCTTCTAATGAACTAGCGTAAACAACGATATCATCAAGGTAAACAAATAGTTCAATACCTTGTAACCCTGACAATATATTGTCCATTAATCGTTGGAATGTACTAGGGGAGTTCTTCAGCCCAAAAGGCATTCTTTTGAAATGATAATGACCGTTGGGGGTAGAAAGCAGTTTTAATTTTGTCTGCTTCATCCATGAGGATCTGATGAAATCCGGAGGCTAAGTCAAATACTGAGAAATATTTAGCACCACCAAGTTGATCTAAAATCTCTACAATATTTGGCAGGGGATACGCATCTCCGACGGTTTTTCATTAAGGTGACGAAAATCAATGACAACTCGCCATCTTTTTCGCCAGATGAACTTGGTTTTGCTGACTATCCATACTGGTGAATTATACGGAGAGTTACTTGTTTCTATTATCCCTCCTTCTAACATTTCTTTTACCTGCCTTTGAATTTCCTCTTTATGCACTTGTGGATACCTGTACTGTCTTGTATTAATTGGTATATCGTCAGTTGTTATAATTTTATGTTTCACGTCATTAGTTCCTATTAATTTATCCCCAGGCAAATAAAATTGATATGGAAATTTGACAACTATTCTTACTATGCTGTTTCTTTCTTCTGTATTTAGTTCGTCAAGATGTAGTGTTTGTATTAGTTTTTGGACTCTTTCCCGTGTCAAGTCATCTCGAGTTTTATCACTTATATTTTCTTCCCTTTTTCTATTCTTGTTTAGACCTTCAGTTTCAATTTCCTCCAGCGTCACAGATGGTAGTTCTATCTTCCTTTCCTCTTCATTACAATTTACTACAAAAATCCAGGCGATCCCGTTTCTATTTCTAACTAAGGCACTTCCAGCATATATATTTTGCTCCAAATTAAGTTTTGTATTACTCCTTCTTGTACCTCTCGGTTTGTTATTCTAACTGCAACCTGCATCCTACATCTTGCTGGTATTTTGACATAATGTTTTCCAACGGTATACTGATATGTTTACGATTTATTTTTCAAAGCATTGTCCTCAGGAAACAGATGGTGGCCTTGAAAGTTTGAAGAAAATCTAAGCCCAAAATTCCGTCTTGTTTTAGGGGTATATCCGGTCCAATAACTTGAAATTTACAACAAATAGAATTAAAATTAATAGAAACTTGCCCGAGGGTGATGGCTGATCCAGACGTTATTCCTGAAAGTTTATATTTAACACTTTTGTCGATTTTTAAGCTCGGTGATAAACAAGATATTTTTATCAAATTAACGTCTGCGCCTGAGTCTATTAGTAGTCAGTACTTTTGCATTTTTAATAGTTCATCACTGGTAATAGTGATGCAGGGGTGGCGTAACATGGTTTGATTCGGCAAGTTGTATAGACGCTTCAATTTGGGATGTTGACCGTTCCGTTTCGACTTTATTACTTTGATTTGTACCGTTATTTTTGATCGCTGCCATCAGTAATAGCGGCTTGGTTTGGAGTTAGAATTATTTGTTACACCCATAGTATGTTTTCGTCTACAAACAGAAGCTACGTGATTCCTTCTACCGCAAGCTGTACAAAACAAATTTGAAGCTCTACATTCCGACTTAATGTGTCCTTGACCTCCACATCGGTAGCAAATCTTAGATTTCCGGTTAAATTTATGAAAATTTTCGTCATTGTATGTCTGAGCCACGTGTACGGCAGCAACTGCAGGATGATTTTAAAACTTGAGCCTTGACCTGGCTTGTGATGATTATTATTTCTCTTTCCTCCTTGGTAACCGCCCGTGAAATTAATGTAACCTGATGTATCATTAGTTCCCATATTATGAGCCCGAGTATTGAAAAAGTGAATCCCTCTGTTCCAGTTCCTTTTCTAATTCTAAAAGCTAAATCGATCGCTTGTAATAAAGTTAAAGGTTTTTGACTCGCTACCCAAAGCCCTAACTGTCCTCTTAAACCGCGTACAAAACTGTCCCGCGCTCCTTCTCGTGTGCTCGCTAATAACCCGGTTCTTATTTCTCCCGAATGTTTGTCAATAATTACTTCAGAAGTACCTTGGACGATTTCTTTGATTCTAGTTGCAAAATCTACAATAGATTCGCCTTCATTTTGATGGATATTAGAAAGAAGTGATTGCCACTGAGACAATGTGCGCCTTGGCGCTAAAGCAGGCACGAGGTTGTTCAGAACTTCTTCAAAAGTTAATTCTGATTCACTCGAAACATATCTACTAGCTTTTGCCTTGAATGCGGGACTTTATTAATTGAGTCAAATACAATTTACCAGATGGATGTATCAAATTTACCGTTTGTTTGCAAAGTTCAATGAAACTATTTACCGGCATATTTTCTCCATTGAAAATAGGAATTAAACTCACTGCATCTTTGATATTCATATAAGCGAGGGTGAAAAGATCGTTTGATCTTTGAAGATTATTTGTACCATAACTGTGTTCATTATTTTTACTAGGTAAAACAGGTGTATTGAGCAGTGTAAGATTATTGAAAGTATTAGTAATTGGGATAGAATTATCAAAAGTTGCCGAGGAAAGGCCAGACGTACTTTCAGTATTATTGTTACTAATAGGAATACTTTCGACTACTTCTTCTGGTACTGTGAGAGGGGTTTCTTCTATAGCAATGATTTTTGTGGAAGGGGTTGAAGTTGACATTTTGGTGCCGTTCATTGAGATGTAAAACCTAAATATTTCTTACTAAATTATTTAAGTTAACTAGAAATTTTATAAATTGAAATAAAATATGGATCCAATTATCCTCGGATAAAATGATAATAATTCAAATTTGTCGTTAAATGATATTGAGATTGACAGGTGTTTTGACAGCTTTTAGTATAATTTATCTTTTATAAAATTTTAATAAAATTTAAGAGCAATTTTACTTATGCAGTAACAAAACTATGATCGCAAATTTTTTAAAATAATTTTCAGTATCAACAGTTAGTCAATTTTATCAAATAGTCCCGAAATTTATCAAGCTTCTGTCGATCTCGATGTCATAATAATTGCTACTTTTACCAAAATCTTTAACTGACGTTATATAAGATTATTATTTTAAAAATCAATAGATTTCATCGCTAGCATATCATATGACTTACAATTATAACTTACAGTTTGCAGATGTGATACAGGCAGAATACTTATAACTATTAAAATTCACTGTCACTCACAAATTGCCCTTTTTAAACACTAATTTTTGCACTACCGCTAAATTCACTACACAGATGGCTGTATCTCAGGTAGCAGTTCCTTAGTAGATGACCCTCGATGGTTGGATTGGCTCGTTCAATTTCCACTTGGTTTCCTGGATCGTTGACCTCGTAGATTATTTCAGTGGTCCTTGATTCTCGATTTCCTCGATGATTTCGATGACCCCTGATTTTTGGTTTCGTAGATGTGTCCAATGGAAATCGAATTTGTCACCGAAAATTTTGCGTTTTAAATTTGAATGGGGTGAATTAATTAATTCACCTGAATCCCCGACTACTGTGACTATCCCACCGCTGTCACCAGTTGTTATGTCCAGCGAGGTCACTAGATTGCTCGTAACGCCTCTTCTGGACTGAAGTGTGAGTTGTAGTCACGCGGGATCAATTTAAATTTGTTGTTGTTTATTAATTCAGTTTTTGATAATGGGATTTGTTAGATTAAATTAAGAAAAGGGAAACTTTAGTTAGGGGGACTGTTTTAAATGATAAATAAATAATTATCAGAGAGCTTGATTTTATTCAGTGGTTTCATCTACAGCAAGTGCTCGGTTACGGCTCTCAGGGAGAAGTGTTATTACAAGGAGTCTCGGTTTTAGGTCCGAGTTTTCCAGTTTCACTTCCTCCCTCTCTGGTTCACACCAATACACTTAACATATACATGTCTTCATCTAACGTTTACAGAACGCATACAATAACATATATTCGAATACACACTAATACTTATAACTTTTATATGTAGGTTTACTGTATACTAACTAGGTACCCACACACAGACATATGTGAGGGGCTGTCATGCTATCCTATATTATTCTTATACTTTAGATTCTTATATTTGTTAGTTACAATAGTTATTACTTTTGGTGTTTAACTAATTATTTCTACCCTTATTATTTATTATAATATTATTCTTAGTCAGTATTTTACTATTATTATTATAGTATTATAATTGCATGTATTATTGCTTATTAAATATTAACAAAGTTAGATTATAATATTTCTTTATATATTTTTAGTGTTGCGGCTGTGGTCCGACTTGTGCCTTTTGTATCGCATTTGCCCTGTTCCTCACCTTTCTTTAGGCTCTAAAGACAGTGACATGGAAACCACAGGAAAAACCCATGTCGATACAAATATATACATCATATTAATATTAATATGAATCTATCATTATTTGGTTATTAATCCATATAAAAACTATCCTTTAGTTAAACTAAAACATTAATATTATTTAATAATTATAAGATATTCTAAAAGTATTTGTTTATTTATCTAACAAATGGTCCTAGTGTTGGTTGTTTTAAGGCTTTATGCTTTCTATTTCGTATTTATTATATCTCATAATTTGTGACCTCTTGAGAATATTTAGCTAAAATGATTTTAGTTAGAAAAACCCTTAATAAAATGTTTAACACGTGTTTTCCTTTTTATGAGTTTTCACAAAGGTCTAGTTGTTAAGTAACACGTGTGCATTTTATTCAAGTACTTTTATAGTTCTGAGAAATGTTGACAAAGTTAGTTGGTTGATTGTTTATTTAAAGGAGATTACTATACTTTAACTTATGTGCTACAACAATTTTTGTATATAAACAAAATGCATTATTTGTAATATATAATTTATTATAAATTAAGTTAAATAATTCAAATTATAGTGAATTTGCCGCGTAATGCATCAATTCGACATCTACTATATCATCGGATATAACATTTAAACCAGTGGACTGGTGAACCGGTGAATTTGAGATAGGGGAAAAATGGCGCCGCGTCGTGACCGCGTGACTGAATTGTAGATGCTAGAGTCAGAGAGTCAGGTGACAGTTCCAAGTAAAATATCATGGTTGCTACATCGTTTAAAGAAATAGATCCGTGATAATTATTTAAATTTCAAAAACAATAATAAAATTCAAAATAAACTTATGTCAGAGTTGAATTGACTGCAAATTTATTTCTGTATTAACGAGTCACGAAGAGTAATTATAAACAAGTGTTAGTTCTACTTAATTAAGTGAACAATAAATTCCAGTGTTTATAATTTTGGTGAAGTTATAGTTATTTTGAATTAATAATCATGGCTGAAAATTACATAAAACATTATTTTTTGGAAGATTATAAAATCACAGACATTCGAGAATTATTGATGAAGAATCATGAAATATCAATGTCAATCAGTACAATTAAACGAATTTTAGCTAGATTGGGATTGAAGAGAAAAAATTTGCCTGAATCAAATATGAGAGATATAATTTCTGCTGCTGTTGAAGAGGTTCATTCATCTGGATATAACTTAGGATATCGAAGTTTGTGGAAAAAATTGAAATTGGAGTATAATCTGCAGGTGAAGCGAGATACTGTATATGAGATATTGAAAATACTAGATCCAGAAGGAATAGAAAATCGTTTTGGGAATAAACTTCGGAGACGACAATATCTTAGTCCTGGACCAAATTTTATGTGGCATCTTGATGGCTACGACAAATTGAAACAATTTGGATTTGCGATTCATGGTTGCGTAGATGGATTTTCTCGACAAGTTCTGTGGTTGGAGGTAGCAACGACAAATAATGATCCAGCCGTTACTGCGTATTATTATTTAAAAACTGTGAAGCAACTCAAATTATTACCGACAATTATCAGATGCGATAAAGGTTCCGAGAACGTACTGATTGGAGACTTGCAAATATGTTTGCGTACAAGACACACAGATAAGCTTTCTGGAGAAAGAAGCTTCATCCAAGGTAAAAGTGTAAAAAATCAAAGAATTGAATCGTACTGGGGGCGAATGCGTCAACATACAGTTGATTTTTACATACAATTATTCAAATCTATGGGAGAACGAGGTTTATTTGATGGTAGTAAATTACACATTAAGTGTATGCAGCTTTGTTTTGGTCTACTATTGAAATATGATTTAGAAAATAATAAAAAGTTATGGAATGAACATCGCATAAGGCGACAAGCAGCCCAAAATCATCTTGGTGGACAACCCAACGTCTTATATCATTTACCTCATTTGCATAATTGTAGAGATTACAAAAAAACTGTCAATGTTGATACTGTTGATCGACTTTTAAATGTCTTAACTAAAAAACCGCAAGTTTATGACCCGTCGATGAAGGAATTAGCTGAGCTTTTGATACCAGATTTTTCAATTCCTACTAATGCAACAGAAGCATTAAAGTTATATAAAAAAATTTTAAAAAGATGTACAGCATTTAAAAGACAACATTAGAATGTCCATCACTTTTCAAATAGTTTATTATATTATATAAAAGATGTTTTTATAATAATTGGAAGGTTTTTAACAATAAAATGAAATATTAAATTATGGGAATGAAAGTGTATGAAATTTTATTTATTTTCCATTGCAGGGGATACATTAAAGTTAAATGACAACGTCGTCATGTTTACTGTGAGTAATACTTATTAAAGTGGTTACAAACTTTTGATAAATATAAAAAGTACTAAAAATAAAGAGCTTCATATGAAAAATACAGAAAATTAATATACTAGTAATAAAATATTTAATAGAACTTATTATTCCAGACAAATGCTTATAAATAATAGACTTGTTTTATGTTAATAATTTTTCACTAATGTACTGGAATATTTTTACTGTCCGTAAAAGAAGTCTTTTGCTTATTTCAAAACAGTCTTGAAAATCATGTAATTACTAAGCATTATATTAATCTCTTCTGAATTCTAAATATTCTACTCAGTATTGCAAAAATCACAAAAAAAAACGCTATCAACTTTTAGTTGAATTTTCAATATCAAATATTTTCTTATAAATATTAATAAACATTGTTACAGATGAACATGTATCAATAATAATGAAGTATTTATAACGTTAAATAGAATTGTAAATATCAACGTCATTATAACATTTCTATACTTTTGTCTTAGGTACAGTAGTTAAAAATAATATATTAAATACATTAAACATAAAAGCTTTGTAGCTACACCAATGAAATGTAGTCATTTAATATATTTATCGACTTTAAATAATATTTTGTAATTGAGACAATAAACGCTCAAACGTTTTAACCAATATTAATGCCGTTGGTCGCTTTGTTGGCTCATGATTGAAACAATCGCTTATAATTCCTTGTAAAACAGATGGTATATTTGTTAGATCCGGTTTCGATCCTTTCAATAATAATTCACGCAATGCGTGTGTTGTAAATTTAGGTTCGATAACCCAAACCTGTCTTTCACAAAAAAGCTCGACTAGGCAACATGCCATAGCCCATACATCAGTCGGCTTAATTGCTGGTAAATTTTGAACGATTATTTCGGGTGCCATAAACATAGGAGTGCCTCGAAAATTATGGCCAACGGTAGTGTTTAATGGAGATGAGGAATCAATGTCAGAGATCTTACTGAGGCCTAAATCACATAATTTAACCATCAGGTGCTCATTGACCAAAATGTTTTCAGGTTTAATATCTTTATGAATAATACTACAGGTTAATTCATGAAGATATGACACTGCTTGACATATTTGCAAACATATTTCATAATTTTCTTTTCTCTTCTGGGAGAATTCTACATTTTCAGGCCGATTGTTTATGAATTGTCGTAAGCTTTGACTTCTGAAGTACTCCATTACAATATACCAATATTTGTCTGCGCAACAAGCTGCCATAAGAGAAATGATATTAGGATGTCGAACAGTGTCCAACACCTTCAGTTCTCGTATAAGATATTTTTTGTCTTCAGGTACTGGAATTTTCTTTACAGCTACACTTGATCCGTTTCTATTCCACTTGCATAGAATGACACATCCAAATGCTCCTCGGCCCAAAATCTTATCCGAAAACTTTATTTCCTCCTCGTCTATGACTGGAACACTTAATTCCAGGAGCTGTATATTATCGTACGATTTGGACAGGTTTTTTGTAGATTCTGATTTACCATTAGAAGATGCAGATCGCTGGTTATAGGAACTTCCGTCGAGATATTGAACATCTGTGAAGACGTTTGAAGCAACACTTCTATTTTTAGAGGCAACAGCACTATCAATGTGTACAGATGATTTATTAGATGTTTGAGGATGTAAACGAAATTGTTTTGAAGTGACCGTGAAAACTGTTTTTTGCGACTGTGACTTACTTTTGTCTAAACTACCTCCAACGTTACACTGATTGTTAGAAGTTTTTTCCTGTAGAACTTTTCGTGGAGTTGACAATAGGCACAATCTCAATTGAGTGTTCGTCTTTTTAATTTTATGAGAAAAGTCCCAAAACGAACATTTCTGACCTCGTGCATCAGTAAATTCATCAATAATTTGTTCATCATTAGTGGCTAATTGAATAATACTGTTATCCAATGTATTTTTATTTTTAGAAGATCTCATAGCTGCAATCGCCAACTTCCGAATTTCTTGAAAAGAATAGTCTTTGTTCCGATCTAGTTCCATTGTACGAATGCCTCCATATGCTCCTCGCTGCTGTTGATAATTACCAGAACATGTTTTTTCCCTCCAAATCACTTCAACAGACTTTTTTTTTACTCTTCTCGGCGCTACCTGGAAATAAATATGTTATACCAGCAAAATTATTTATTATAAAAATATTTTCTTAACAAAGTTAAATCTGATTTTCAATAACATTTCTATCTCATAGACTTAAAAAAATAAGCTTTGAGCGCAAAATAATTTCTTTGCTAAAAGTTAATTAATTCATCATTATAAGTTATTTTATTTCAAAGACAAGATACATTCTTAATACAAAAAAATTTTCGTACAAGAAGTTTTTCTTTCTTTGCCATTAAAATTTATGAAAATGTACATATATATCTGTTATTTGTAACCATCTTTAATGTAATAATTTTAATACTTTACATACTGAAATTGGGGGTGAATCCTGCAACCTAAGATTTTTACCAGCATTGCCTTCGACTTCGTCAATGAGATCCTCTATTCTTCTTTTTCGAGCTCCACTGTGATTGCTTTCTATAAATAATGAATAAATTAAATTAATGAATAAAGCAGATCTAGACCTTTAGAGATCTTTAAATGCCATGTTTTACAGCTTATTTTTGAAGATAGGTATTTCATAGACTGCTAATTATTTCGTAATTTTTTCCATCATATTATATGTTTTTTAGAAATTTAGTTTACTTTCAACTTTTATATAACTCACCTTTCAAGCAATCAGCATAGTGAATTTGATATTCAGTCACACCCGGGACCAATTCAAATTCGTTGTTGCACAGTTGTATACCACATTTTTTGTTTTTGTCTAAATAGGTTAAGCTACTTGCACCCGGGAAATAAGATCTAATTGTTTGTAAAGTTATTTTGTTTCTTTTTGTCGGTAATTTGACGCTAAATTTTGCGTCTGAAACTTGGATTGAATCCATTTTTTTTTTTTTTAGCAGGGAAACTACTATACTGAAAATACACTCAAAAAAGCAAAAAAGCTTGTTTAAATTGTGTATCTTTCGAAGATCATGGTTATGTGTCGTCGATTTCAAAAGTATAATTCCACTTGGATATAAGTATATTTTGAATATTATTATTCACTATTCTATATTTTCCGAAAAAAAAAATGATATTTCACATATAAATACACTAAACAATTATTATTGTTTTTGAAATTTAAATAATTATCACGTATCTATTTCTTTAAACGATGTAGCAGCCATGATATTTTACTTGGAACTGTCACCTGACTCTCTGACTCTAGCATCTACAATTCAGTCACGCGGTCACGACGCGGCGCCATTTTTCCCCTATCTCAGATTCACCGGTTCACCAGTCCACTGGTTTAAAATAAACTAGTAATTTTTTCACGTGGTACACATGTCAAAAATAAACTTGAGGGGCACTACTTTCTTACAAGTCGGTGGTGAACCAACCAGGCTTCCGTAAGTATGTGCTGATAAAATTTAATAATTTCAACTAAATAAATTGTTATAAGTGAATATAAATTAATTAATACGGTAAAATTAATTATGACCCACTGTTATAATATACAAATTAGTGAAAAAAAGTATCATATAATTAAATAAAATTATACAACCTCAAAAAACCGTTCTGCTTACTGTAAACACATTCGGTAGTCTGGCGCTCCGTTTGCAACGGGATTTTTGAACGGAACTTGGCGCCAGATTCTACCGAATCTGTAGATCTACCGAATCTGTAGATAATGAGAAAGCTTCAAAAAACTCGTTGTAAGAAAAAAAAATTTTTCAAAAATTATTGAAAAAGTTAAATTAAGTTGAGGGTACTTAGTTATAATAATAATTGAGTTTGAAAAATCTAAATTTAAAAACAATAGTCAGTCATAGCAAATGTGGGTTATGTTGACGGCAACGCCGTACATGGTAGGTCACGCGGGAAATTTAAAGCTTCAATGAAATAGGTTAAAAGAAATATCAAATAGGTTAAGAAAATTATTATAAAATTGTTGTTATTTATTATAAAACATAACATAATTAAATAATCAATATTTTAATGCTTTAATATTTTAATAATTTTAATAGCATTACTTGTAAACATAATACACACGTACACATCACAAACACGAATAGAGCAGTCAACGCATGCGCAACCGCGATAAAATTTATTGCGTTGCCAAACTTTTTAAAAAATATTTAAAATTAAACTTATTATTTTATTCAAATTTAAAATAAATTATCAATTATTTGATAATAATGTAGTTATTTAATGCATAAAATATTATTTCAGTAAGCTAAATTTCATTAAATCACTAGTAAAAACTTGTTAAGTTTTCCGAAAGTACAGTCTCGAACAACATTAATCCTTCTCAAGTCACGTACTATAGTATAGCTATATATATGCATTGTGAGATGAAATTCAGTGGACGGACTGTACGTCCTATACTTCCTTAAGCGCTTGAGCGGAACCGCGTTTTTTTTTTTTTCATTAAAAAATTAATATTTCGTAAATTATTGGTCGTAGAAACCGCGTTTTTTGGCTCATTTTGTTCTGTATTTAATTTTCTAAATTTCAGCCGCAACATGTCTCAACTACTTTTACGTAGTTTCTGAGATATTTTAATTTAAAGCTCAACGCTAAAACGCTATTTTTTAAACAAAAAAAGCAACACTTCCCACATACACACAAACGTTCAAAATATATTTCTAAGTATTTAAAAAAAAATATCCAAAATAGGACCACTTTGTCGGCAAGTCTTCAACAAACCGCTTTTTTTCCAGGTCGACTGGACCAATAGAAACTTTTAGCCTTAATTAAAATTTAATTCAGTTGAAACAAGTTCCATAGTTATAGTGCTTTATATTTTTGGTTGAAAAAAATTTTATTATCCAAAAAATTTCATTGTCAATACATAAAATATTTTAGCTTACTAAAATTTCTTGTCAGTATTAGAAAATATTAAATTGAAAAAGAAAAAAATTTTCCGACAGTTTTAAAAAATTAAAACTTAAAAAAAAATTAAAATTAAAAATTAGCAGAAAAACTTTTTTACTGCATTAATAAATTAAAAGCTTTTTAAATTCAAGTTTTGCTAAAGAATAGGGACTTATATAATAAAATAAATATTCTTTTAAATAAATAATAATAACAATAAAAGCCCTTCTCAAGTCCAACTAATCATTTTCATTTATCACGGAAAACTTATATAAAATTTTCTTTTTAAGAGTTGTTATCTTTCCTTTAATCCAGTAATAACAATAACAATATAAATATTTTAAAATTTATAAGTTAGGAAAATTCATATTTGAATATTTGAAATTGTCAAAATGTTACCGTCGGTAAACAAGAATTTTTGATCAACTGATACTAAATATTTCTATCTTACCCGCTTGTCGGATTGAATCGCATGGAAACGAATTGAAAAACAATGCTCTCAAAAAAAGGATTTGTTTGGATTGAAACGGATAGAAAGTCGAATCCGTTTCTATCCGTTTCCGTTTGGTGGGGGCATATCTTGCTATGACCATATTAGCCCTGATCAGGTCATACCAAGTTTGATATGGCCAATTTTCATATAAGGCCTGATATGAACGGCCCATATCAGGTCTGATCAGAATATTTTTTTACGGGATGTGTTGTTTAATTTTTGTTTTCTAATTAAAGCTGCTAAATTTATACTTTATTATATTTTTTACTGATTTTATGAAGGTTAACGGTAATCGAACATACAAAAAACGCTCTTCATGTGATTTGTTTTGACAATAAATTTTGGATGGGAATAGTACGCCCATTTCTGTGAATTTCACATAAATCTTAATAAAATGAGCTTCAAGTAACATTTTATACTTTTTATTTTTCCATGTTTCTAGCTTTCCAATCAAGTTGGCCGTACGAAAATTCAAAAAGTTTAGTCTTCAGAAATCTATTTCCATTTCGGATAGTAAGTGGTCTTTTTTGAATTTAAGTCAATGATACGCAGGATATAATTTATCATCATTATCCACAGATTCGGTAGAATCTGGCGCCAAGTTCCGTTCAAATCCGTTGTAAACGGAGCGCCAGACTACCGACTGTGTTTACTGTAAGCAGAACGGTATTTCGAGGTTGCAAAATTTTATTTAATTATATGGTTCTCCTTTTTCCAAAATGATATATTATAAAAGTAATTTATACTTTATTTTACTGATATTAATTAATTATAATCAATTATAACACTTAATTCACTTAAAATTATTAAATTTTATCAGCACAAACTATAGTAAGCCCAGAAATTTCGATCCTGACTTTTTTTCGATGGGGAATATCAGTGCCACAGACTAGATAAAATAAAAATGTGTAGTAATCCTTCTTATAGACACGCAACTACAGTAAAAAAAAGTGATTCATAGCTTGCATCTATGGCCGCCAGGGTGCACTGGAATTACATCTACATAAACTGTAGCTTCAAGGGGATAGTTTGCAGTAAAAAATGCAGTCAACACGAGATTTAAGTTGTTATCAATTGTAAATTTTCATTATAATTACAAAAAATACTAAAACCCGAACAAAAACAGTTTCACTGTAAAAAAAGTCGCGCCAAGTCCACGTTCATAAGACTATTAGGAAAAAAAATTTTTTTTTTCTTTACAAAAAGATACAAAATAAAAAAATAAAAAAAATCCGAGTAACCGATATGATTGTTTATGATTTTCGGAAATTAAAAAAAATTTTTTTGTAAATTTAAAAATTAAAAAAAAATTTTAGAACGTACTTGGTGTGCGTCATTGTGTATTTCAATTTTTTTTAAAGTCCTAGTAAATAGATTTTACGAATTTCATTAAAAGTAAAATATTTTGCAACCGCGCACACTAAATACGTTCTAAAATTTTTTTTTAATTTTTAAATTTACAAAAAAATTTTTTTTAATTTCCGAAAATCATAAACAATCATATCGGTTACTCGGATTTTTTTATTTTTTTATTTTGTATCTTTTTGTAAAGAAAAAAAAAATTTTTTTTCCTAATAGTCTTATGAACGTGGACTTGGCGCGACTTTTTTTACAGTGAAACTGTTTTTGTTCGGATATACTATTGTTTACTATGACTGTGAATAAGCACGCATTCAAGCTTTCACTACATCTAGCGGTTTTCATAAAAAGCTCGTCTCATTTTTTCAGTGATAACACACCACGCCCTTTAGAGACATGTATTTCTGGTATAGAAGACTTTATTTTCCTATTTATTCTATACGAAAAAGCTTACTCATTTCAGAGATGTTGCAAAAGTGAAGGTTATTACAATAATCAACTTATCGTTTCGATTGTTTATTCTAGTGAGTAGCATTAGATGCCACATTATTGAGAAAATAAAGATTATTCCAAATTTTAAATAATGTAAAAGTTATTATGATTAAAGTCGACATAAATATTTTGTGAATAAAAATTATTGTAGCGCTCTCTCATTGATATGACACGACGCAGTGTGGTCGACTTCTTAACTAATATTGATTACATAACAGACTAAGTTTTTTCGACTGCATGCCTTCGTAGTGAGTCTACGCATATTTATTTCATACATGCGTTATGATTCTTCAATTAATCAGACAAGTGTAAAGCTTTTTAATCAGAACTGTTTTATTGATTACTACCAATGACAAAAAGCATTGAAATAAAAACTCTTATCGGAAAAACTTTTATTAAAAGATTTAATCTATTCAATAACTAATTTTTATCCGTCGCCAATTTCATAGATGTCTTCAGGATTATGCAAAATAATAACAAAGACTGGTGATCCTCAATTATTTATTAACACTAAGCAAGGTTTTTTCACATAAATGCATCGCAAATGAGAAGGTAAATATTGAATAATGCATTGTGCAAAAACATGTCATTTAAGTTAAAATCAAAAACAAATGGTACGTTTTCAATTTTTTTTTTATTCCATCATTATCCATTGACGTCATGATAATGATAATTATTTAGAAACAATGTATAAAATGTACATTCACTAATTTAGAAATTTATATACTAAAAAAAGTTATGGTATTATAAATTCCTTACTTAATTTATCATCATACAGTTATGAACAATTTGCAAATATTTGAAATTTTAGAATAAGTATAAAAATTGGTGACAAAACAATGCCAAAAAGTAATTTTTATGGATATATCATTCAATTTCAGATTTTATATTTCCTACTTCACGCAATATATAGACGTATAGAAAATATTCGATGCTACATTTCCTGTTAAAAAAGTTTTCGATAGTGTTTTTGTAAACATTGAAAAATAATTTATTTGTATTCAGAGATACTTTCCTAAAAATGTTTAATTTTCGAATTTGTATTAATTTAATGATTTTATCTTCGGCTATCCATAACATTTTTGAAAATTACTACAGTCAATCTTTCTTAAAAAGTTATTTCTCAGGAGAAAAATCTGGATATCGGTTGACCCTGCAGGGCATTCTTAGAACTTCCCGCTATATACGAGTTCAACACGCTCGAAAAAATTATTTATTCTGAAGTTTTGAGCTCTTCAAAAACACATCTGCTATACTCTTTTGAATTCAAAAATCTAGTGGTCTTGAAAGCATACTTTATTGAAAATTTTTAACGGTGATATTTTCCAATTGAATCAATTGTTTTTGAGGGGGCTTGCAGTATTCAACGTAATTTTTCAAAGAAAAAATAATTATATATTACCAACCAAACGAATCAACGTAAAGTTATCTTAAAAAAATACTTTTTTTGATTTATAATAAATTAAATATATCACGGTCGATTTGACCTATTTTCAAGTTTTGTAAATTTAACCGTGAATAACTTTTGACTGACAGAAAAGAGCTTATTTCTGGAAACTTTATGGTGAAGCTGATTATATTACCTTCAATTTGACCTATAACACTTATACTTTATGAAGATTTTTATTAATTTTATGGGCCATTCAAAAATTTTAAAATAATGAAAACTATTTTTCAAATGTCGTTTTTTTAGAATGACTTTTCAACAGCTTTACCGAACGATTTCAAAAACTTATCAGCTCTTAACATAAAAAAAAACTACGTCGATTGCCACCAGACTGGTCAAAATCGCTTGATTCGTTTGTGAGATATCGTTGACGAAGAAAATCTGGGAAACGGTTGACCCTAAAGGCCATCCCTGCAACTTTCCGCCAATTCCATACCTAAACACTTGAAATTGCACTTATGACGTTTCTAAGCTCTTCGAGCTCAAAGAAATAGCTTTTGTATGCTGTTGAGCTCTTCGAGCTCAAAAGTCTTGTCACAGGGTTTTTATTCCCTGTGTGCGTCCCTCCCTGCGCCTAAATTTGGCAACAGATCCACACTCGGTGTGTCTCTGAATTTATTATTTTATATTTATTTATTAATTTATTTATTGAATTTAATATTATTAGTATTATTTATATTCGAAATTTCTAATATTATGGTTATTAATTTAAGAATTAATTTTATCTTTATTTCAGACATTTATAATGAATTATTTATAATTTATTATTATTATTATTATTTGTGTGCATTGCCGTAAATCATTGTCATATAGTACCTAATTTTACTATGAGTGATAAATCATAGCCTTTACTCACACGGGTGAGGCCCTACAATATCGATCGCGAGCAAAGAGTTCATTGAATTAGGGAAAATGGCTAGAGAGGCCCTTGTTGTCGAACACGAGGCCTCAAACGGTTTACAGTGACAAAAATTGAGCAGACACGCGGTGGCCCGCTTGGTGTGAGGTATACACGCGGGACCTCCGCTATTGTAAGGAGTGTGGATTTGGTGCCTTGGGTTGAGTTTCCTTTTTGGTGAGTACTCACAAGTTGAGATCGATTAATATCCGCACACCGCTGTCTCCTGGCTTAGATAATTTATTCTTTTTTTGTTTAACTAAATTCACTATCGATTTATCGGGTCGATCCCGTAGCGAGTAAGGGTTATTTTAAGGGAATACTTGTACCTATCCCGAAAGCCTCGTGTGGGTCCCTGAAATGGCCAGCAATTACTAATCACAGTACTACACTTACATTAATCATTATTACGTTCGTAAATAAAATTGAAAGGCTAATATCTAAAATTATCGTTTATATTGGTTTAATTGTTTGAAATCTATTATATTTGTTCCATAAAGGATTTAATTTGTTATTTGGAAAGTAGATTTAGTTTTAAGTAATACCGTTTATAAATAAATAATTTATTGTTATTAAGATTTACCGATTAAACAATGATTTATTTTATGTAAGTTAGTTCCCGGATTCTTTTCCTATGACTCATCTTCCTAGTTCAATTCGTTAATATAAAATATTATTTTATAATTAATTATTTATTATTTCTAATTGTAAATTCTGTCTTGACCTTGACTTTAGTTACTTTAAGGTTTACCTTTTCATTCGCATTAGTTTAAATCGTTAATTGATCGTCCGGCGCGGCCCCTGGAGTTTTTATTATTTTTGGTAATTTTTGCATAAAAATTACCTGGGGTCCAAATGTGCACTAACCCAGCCTGAGGGGTTTCCGGGTTAATTTATTATATATTTAAAAGGGCGAGCGTAAAATACCCTACCCAGCCGATATCTCCGCCATCGGTCGAATTTAGTTAAATTTTGGGGAAAAGTATTGTTACAGTCTGATAGAAGTTTAATAAAATAGTATTTTTTGAATTTTCAAACTGCAATAATTTCTAAATAAATAAATCGATTTTCATGCGGTTGGCAGAATTCCACGCAGTTTTTTAGAATCTAGGATGTACTTTTGAACACAAACTGATTGAACTGGAAATCTTAGAGAAATTAAAAAAATTCACTTTTTCCGAATTATTTCGACAACGATAACTCACGAACCAATCAACCAATTTCCACGTTCTTGGTGGCGATCGACGTGATTTTTTGAGCTCTAATAATTATTTTATTTTGTCAAAAACGATCCGAAAAGAAATCTCGAAGTTATGTGAAAAATACACTTTTTTCGAAATTTTTCGTTTTCGATAACTCTCGAACTAATCAACCAATTTTGATGGGACTAATGGCAATCGACGTGGTTTTTCAAACTCAAGAGCTGATTAGTTTTCGGAATTGTTCGGTAAAGCCGTTTAGAAGTTATTCCAAAAAAACGATTTTTTGAAAATTTTATTTTTGAGATTTCTCAAAGTCTAGCAAACCGAATCGATTCAAATTTTCACGAAATTTAATGGCAAGTTTCCGATCCGATCGGCTGAGCCATTCAAAAGTTATAAGAGGTTTACATACATACACACACACACACACACACACACACACACACACACACACACACACACACACACACACACACACACATATATATATATATACATACAGCCGCACGGACACCATCGCGGGAATAGTCAGGGAAGCTTCCTGTGATCTTAAAACGTCGAGATCTGATGAAAACTCAATTTTCGCAAAACGGGGTGAAAGCAATAACTTTCCGATTTTTGAAAATTTTCAATTTTCTTAGCGGGAAGTTAAAAATCGAAAAAAGCGTTTTCTTTAAACAAATTCCGAAATTTTTTATCTGATCAATTCACAGTTTGAAATTCATCATAGAATTCAAAAAAACTGCATCGACTGTTGTCAACTACGTGATAATCGGTTAACTCATTTTAAAGTTATTGCGGATTGAAAATTTAAAAATTACATAAACATTTTTTACTCAACAAATTAAATAACATGAATAAAGAAAATCTCATATCACATGAAATCTACCTTCCATTTCGGATGAGGCCGAATGGCATTTTTTTTTTTAATTCTACAACATCTCTAGAATATTGTCCTAAAGTTTCAAATCGATCCGAATAATAGTTTTGGAGATACAGTTTTAAAAAATTGCGTGCTCAAGGCGCTGTGTTGTCACTCAAAACTTTAAACGCGTTTTTCTCAAAACTATGTTTTTAAAGACGGTTGTCAAGATTTCTCGAGAACTACTCAACCGATCTTGATGAAATTTTAGACAGTTCTTCAAGATATAATTTACAAGGTCTTGGACGAAGGATTTTTTTTAACTTTCCGCTAAAAAAATCTAAGATTTTAAAAAGTCAGGAGTTATTGGTTTTACCCCGTTTTGCAAAAATCGAGTTTTCATCAGATGTCGACGTTTTTAAGTTACAGGAAGCTTCCCTGACTACCCCTGCGAGGTTATCACTGTGTGTGTGTATGTATGTGTGTGTGTGTGTGTGTGTGTGTGTGTGTGTGTGTGTGTGTGTGTGTGTGTGTGTGTGTGTGTGTGTGTGTGTGTGTGTGCGTGCGTGTGTGTGTGTACGCACGTCGAGCTCAAAGAGACAGCTTTTCTATGCTTCGAGTTCAAAAGTCTGATAGAAGTTGGATAAAACACTATTTTTAACTTCTTGCCAAGAAAATTGAAGATTTTCGAAAAATCGGGAAGTTATTATTTTCACCCCGTTTTGCAAAAATTGAGGTTTCAACGGATCTCGACGTTTTGAAGCCCTAAGAAGCTTCCCTGACTACACTGAGAAAAAAGTATTTTAATAATCACAATACTTAGTATTTTGATAATCAAAATACCAAGTATTGTGATTATCAGAATATAAGTCAGTTCAAGACCTATACTCAGCGCAGTAAGCTAAAATATATGCGCTGTCACTGTCATCGACGTTTTAACACTTAACACGTTTTAACAGTCAGTTTATTTGATTTATGCACTGGTAAAAATAGAATTCAACTAACATTTATTATATTAGCTTGAAAAAAATTTATTATTACACTTTTGATTTTAATTTGAATTTGTTTTGTTAGCTTTATAAGTCAATTGATTTGTGCCAGTCAAGTGAAGTTATAAACATCTAATAGTCTGTTATATTGGTATATTGATAATCAGTATACTTAGGTATTGTGATAATCAGTATACTTATTGTGATAATCAAAATACCACGTATTCTTAGAAGCGCAATACCAAGTATTCTGATTATCAAAAAAAAATGTCCTTAGTAGCAAAATACTTTTTTCTCAGTGTATTTTTAGCTGAAAAATCTTATCAAAGTTCGATAAAACACGATTTTTTTAATTTTCAAACTACTATAACTTTTGAATGAACCAACCGATTTGCACATGGTTAAGGGCAATCGATGTAGTTTTTTAAGCTCTATAAATAATTCTGGACAAAAAAATTGATCTGATAAAAAATTTCGGAGTTATTACAAAAAAACACTTTTTTCGATTTTTTTTAGACAACGATATCTCACGAACGCATCAACCGATTCTGACGCTTTTGGTAGCGATCTATTCGGGTTTTCAAGGTTAAAAGCTGATTAGTTTTTGAGGTCGATCGGTTCAGCCAATTCGGAGATATTTTAAAAAAGTGAAAGAAAAACTTTTTATTTCACTTTTTTTGCAATTTCTCGAAATCTACTGGTCCGAATCGGTTCCAACTTACAGGAAATCTAAGTTTGGCGAAGACCTTTCGAATGACACCAACTGCGATCAAATCGGTCAGACCGTTCAGAAGTTATAAAAGGTTTACACACACACACACACACACACACACACACACACACACACACACACACACACACACACACACACACACACACAAACCAGTGGATGGATACAAACCAGTGGATGGATACAGTGAACCTACAACTGGCCAAGCAGAAGACCGAAGCAGTGCTTATTACCAGCCGAAAAGAAGTTGAAACAATTAAGATTAATGTCGGTGACCGAGAAATCACATCACAACCATTTATCCGTTATCTGGGAGTGATGCTGGATGCACGACTCAACTTCAAACAGCAGGTGGAACATGTCAGTGCCAAAGCGTCAGTAGTGAGGGCTAGTCTCGCACGGCTGATGCCTAACATCGGAGGCCCAATGCAGAGCAGGAGGCTACTATTGTCATCAGTAGTCACATCAGTGCTCACTTACGGAATATCCATTTGGGCTGATGCACTGGAAACCCAAGAATCATGGAGAAAAGCTGGACCAATATACCGACAGAGTGCCCTACGAGTAGCTAGTGCCTTCCGCACTCTATCAGAAGAAGCAGTGTGCGTCATTGCTGGAACCCTACCTCTTAGAGTTCTAGCAGAGGAAAGACGGGCCCTTTACCAACGAAAAAGGTCAACTGCACTGAGCCCGGAAGAACTTAGAATTGAAGAACGGCAAGAGAGCATAGGCCGATGGCAACTACAATGGGATGCTGCAGAGAAGGGTAGGTGGACGCACCGTCTCATACCTCGGGTCGACATTTGGCTTAACCGGAATCACGGTGAGGTCAATTACTATCTTACGCAGATGTTGTCGGGACATGGGTGTTTTCGAGAGTATCTACACCGCTTTAAGCACGATGACTCTTCGGAGTGCCCGTCCTGCCCAGGAGCTGCTGAAGACGCGGAGCACGTCTTCTTTGTATGTCCTCGTTTCGATCCACAGCGTGAAGAACTGGAGAGGATCCTGAACCAGAGAATGCAACCAGATTCACTAGTAGAAGCAATGTTGTCATCAGAAGCTGCCTGGAACGCTACCAACACGTTTGCAACAGAAGTCCTTAAAGACTTGCGTTCCACCGAAAGAAAAAGAGCAAATAGCAGAAGATAGAAGGAAGATAGTTAACACCTTAGCCACCAGAAGGAAGAGCAGTAGCTAGATCCTCCCTTCACGAAGTAATGCCTGACGGCGGTTTCCATGAGGGATTAGAGGAAAGAAGGAAAAGGGGTTTAGGGTTTAGTGGGTAGGGGCGTTAGTGTCGAGTTAGTATGACGCTGCGTCGAGTCGCCACATATCCAGGCCAAACAGCTATGCCTAGAATCCGTAAAAAGGATTCCCCCCCCTACAAAAAAAAAAAAAAAAAACACACACACACATACACACACACACATACATACACACACACATACACACACACATACATAGTGACACTCTCGCGGGAATAGTTAGGGAAGCTTCCTAGGACTTCAAAACGTCAAGATCTGATGAAAACTCAATTTTCGAAAAACGGGGTAAAACCAATAACTTCCCGATTTTTGAAAATTTTCAATTTTCTTAGCGGGAAGTTAAAAATTAGGAAAACGGTTGACCCTGGAGGCTATCCCTGCAACTTGCCGCTACTTTCGTAACTAAGCGCTGAAAATTGCACCCATTATGTTTATGAGCTCGAAGAGCTCAAAAATATAATTTTGATGTAGTTTTGAGCTCTCAAAAGTCTGATAGAAGTTTAATAAAACACTATTTCTTGAATTTTCAAACCGCAATAACTTTTGAATGAATGAACCGATTTTCACGCGGTTGGCGGCATTCGACGCAGTTTTTTCAAACAGAAATTGATAATACAGGAAGTTTCAGTGTAATTCGAAAAAAACACTTTTTTTCAATTTCTATCGTCAACGATAACTTACGAACGAATGAACCGATTTTGACCAGATTGGTGGCGATCGACGTGGTTTTTTTATGTTGAGAGCTGATAAGTTTTTGGAATTGATCGGTCGAGCCGTTTAAAAGTTATTCCAATAAAACCACTTTTGAAAAAATTTTTAATTTCCCGCTAAGAAAATTGAAAATTTTCAAAAATCGGGAAGTTATTGGTTTAACCCCGTTTTTTTGAAAATCGAATTTTCAACGGATGTTGACATGCTAACAAAATAAATGTTAAATTTACACATAAAAGTGTTAAATATTTAACACAAAAATTTTTAACACAATATTTTTTGACGCAATGACGCAAAATTTTTTACTGTGTATATTAGAGTGATTTATTTGGGACGGCTATGTATTTTTTTTTGCTCCATTAACATATGGTTCTCTGTAAAGTAAAAAAAAAATTCTTCAAGGTTTATTCGGTAATTATAATTTTATTGTTTTCTCTTAAAATTGAAGTTTTTTTTAATTAAAACGTATAGGAAATGAAAAATTATTTGTGTGTTCTACAATTTAACAGCCTTTGACACTGCTGCAATGGACCAAGGCGTAGCTTAAAATAATAACAGACACCTTGAAAGGGCTTATCGCCTATCGATATCAAGTGATATATTTTGGTATTTTAACGCTATCAAACTCAAACTTTTACTAAATAATCTTATTTTTCGCGTATTCAATAGAAAACAGTAAAAAATTTTATTTCATTGCGTCAAAATTCATCGTTAAAAATCATCGTTTTGGCATGGAAAATGAAAAAGTTCATGCTTATATAAGCCGAAATTTTTGATGAAAGTTGTACATTTAAAATTTATAAGGGGATAGAAACTGATACGCCATACGGAACAAATTAATTTTAAAAATAGAACTGCAGTCTATAGTTCGATAAAATTTTTCTTCCAGACTTAAAATATCATTTAAGGGAGTATTCTACTGTAGAGGCATGAATTTCGCCCGGTTTTAGAAGCGCTGTACGAAGGAAACAAAAAATATTTTTATAATCAATTTTTTTATCATTTGTTTATTGATGTTTTATGATTACATAAAAAAATTAAAATTGACAAAGTTATGAGCAGTCAAAGTGAGGGGTCAAAAAAAAGAGGGTGTCCTGGCGTGCATTATTCCAACCCTCCTGGTGATCTGAAACATAAAAAACAGACGGATTCTTAATTATTATAGATGCCGCTATCGTATAACCTTTGGATAAGTTAAAAAAAAATTTTTTTTTAAAATAGCGGCAGTTTGAAAAAAAAATTTTTTTTTTCATATTTTTCTAACTATTCCGAATTTTTTAAAAATACTAAATGAGAAGTTATAGTTTTGGGCAGGGTTCACGAGATGAAGCGACGTATAGAGAACATCCTTTTCAAATTTGAAGTAAATCAGTTCATTAGAACTCGAGATATCCTTACCACCAGCTCGAAAAAAGTAGTTCCAAGAAAAACGCGTTCAAAGTTTTGAGACAAGTTTTCGACAATTTTACTTGTAGAATGGTACAGAATACTTACATATTTTTAATCGGCGATTCCTGCTTCATATAAGAATCCTTCCTCTACTTCAAAATGCTCATTCTCCGATGTTCTCTTGTGAAGACGTGCAGTTCTACCCTCCTTTGACGCCTCTGAAGTCCGGAGTTCCCAGCGCTCGATACGCGCTTCGTCCCGTCTCGCTGCAAAAGCATTAGCTTCTGGGCCAATCGTGATTCCCATAACATCTTAGATTTTTAATATAGGTATAAAACCTTCATTAAAAATACTAACTGCGAAGAAAGTGGCAATTTCAATTGTCTTCGGTCCAGCGTGAATGTGCTTCGGAGCAAAAGTCCAAATTAACGAATTCAAAGATTCGTTATTATTTTGGGTTTTAGAACCCAAACATCGTTCCAATAAAGAATCAGCTGATAAACTTTCATAAATTGGTTTTATTACTTCCAAAACTTTGTCATTTAGAGGAGGATTTTTGTGGTCAAATTCGTCAATAGTGCCGTCTTCTATTGCCTTCTGATACTTGCACCAACTAGATGAACAATTGATGTGCTGAGGATTATCGTTAGTTGAAATTTTATGAAAGTAGGTTGCCCACATATCTCTCTTCATGTCTTCAACATAATCTGGATTTCGACGAATTGCCAAACCATAATATAAAGACAATTCATTGATAAGCTTATCAGTGAGTTTACCAACGCCTTTGCCACCAATACCTCTATTATCTTTTTTTGCTTTACGTAACCGTGAACCCATGCGTTTTTGAACATGCCCAACACACTCCTTTTTTTCTACTACCGGGTTATCATTGTAGGGGTTAATAGTTTCTATGTCCTTCAATTAAATATAGATTTAAAAGGAATACTATACAATAGAAAGGGACATAAGTAGGGACTCGGGAACGCCTACCGTCTTTTGTTAACTTGTAGCGGTCGAACCGGAACCGATGCCACGTCACTAAAACGGCTATAACTCATGAAATAATTGGAATTTTGAAAAATCCTTTTAATGACATATTTTTGAATATCTAAACTTTGAAAATATGAAAAAAAAAAATTTTCGATTTTTTCAAAATTCTACAGTAGAATACTCCCTTAAGAGGGCAAATCATGCATGAACAGTTCTTGTCAGCTGATATATGGAGTTTTAATCCTTATCTATTTTAGGCTAGATCAGACATGGTTAGACATGGACAGGTCTGATCAGGTCTGAGCGTATTTAACGCTTCAGACATGAACAAGCATGGACAGGTCCGATAAGGTCTGAGCATATTTAATGCTTCAGACATGAACAGGCTTGATCAGGTCTGAGCGTATTTAACACTTCAGACATGAACAGGCATGGACAGGTCTGATCAGGTCTGAGCATATTTAACGGTTCAGACATGAACAGTGTAACGTCCACGCTTTCAAAATATATATAATTATCTAATTAGTCCCCGGCTCGAAATTTGCTCGCCGGAGTCCAGGGTCATAAACGGGGATCACATTATCAATAACAAAATATAAACAAAACACTTCATTTTAAATAAATCAAAGAAAAAGGAAACCTCTTTATTGGCCTTATCATGTTAATAAACGATATAAACAATATAAGCAAATTAAACAATATAGACAATACATTAGAACACTCTTTTCACACATATTCGCGGTTCAAAATCATCAACACGGTTCAAAATCAAGAAACAATATAAGCAATATACACTAACGCAATAGAAACTTTCTATCCAAACATACACGACGGTATTCACGGTTCAAACTCAAAAACGCGGTCTACAAAATACTAACTAGTGTCCCAATAAACCCCCCCCCCCTCAGGGCGACTAGCCGTCATCCCTGTGGGGTCCTAAACTCTACTCTGAGAGCAAGTGGAGAGTATCCTCCTCGCTCCCACCTACACGGCTTATGATCACCTACCGTACCTCAGCTGAAGGCTCCAGCACGGGGAGTACGACACTTTCATCCGGTCGGTTCACGATACTTACCTGGGTCTAGGTCGGACTCCAGGTAGAGTATCCTCTAGAATTATTTGGTGAAGAGTATTCGTCCGAGTAATTCTCCCGAGAAAGAATTGCCTTTCCATGCCAAAATTTTGGACTTTATCATATTTAAAATTTTTACTTAAAGCGAACGAAATTGGAAATTTATCGCCATTTGTCCGGCGTCATCGAACGAGCATTTAAAAATAATTATTTATTATTTTAATCGTAATTTCCTTCATTTTCTATCCATTCGTCTCGCCAAATTCTAAGTTTTTATTTTCGAAACTCAATTCTTTATTATTTTAATCGTAATTTCCTTCATTTTCTATCCATTCGTTTCGTCAAATTCACAATTCTTTATTATTTTAATCGCAATTTCTTTCATTATATATCCATTCGTTGATTTTCCATACTAAATTGTCCTCGGGACTTATAAAATCTTCGCTTACCTAAATTATTTCTTACAAAATAATAATCGTCATTTCTTTCATTTTTTATCCATTCATCGCTTTCCCATACTAAATCTTGTTCGGAACTTAGAATAATTTTCCCAGTCTTTTAATTTCTTTTACAATTAATTTCTTTTGCTCGATTAATTCGCTCGGCTTCATAATAATTTCTCACACGCTTAATTTCTTAATTTAATCATACCTTCGGTAACAATAATATAATATTATTATCTAAATAAATACAATAATTAAATAATAATCGCCGCACTAATAACAATAATTGTTTCTATTAATTTTTAAGTAATTAATAAAAATAAACCAAAATACTCGAATAGAAAAAGTAAAATCTGGGTCATAACATCAGGCATGGACTGATCTGATCAGGCCTAATTTCAGGCCTGATCAGGTCGGATTTCAGGCCTGATCAGATATGAACAGGTCTGATCAGTCCTGATCATTTTTTCCCGGATAATTATCAATAATCATACTTACTTTGCTTTGAATTTGATATAGGAATAAGACTGGACGACATGTTTAAGCATGTAATCTGGTTTGCTTCTATAGGAGAATAAGAAAGTGTTGAAGAACAAGGTAATATGGTATCTTTTTTATAACTGTTATTAGCAGTATTGCTAATCAAATTTATAGCAACTGGTTCATTCAAAAAAGGAAGTCCTGGGGGAAATTCATAATTATCTGTCTCTAAAATTTAATGAAAAGAACGAGATGATGAACTTTGAGAGAAATTTTGAGTTTGAGTGTTCGAAATTAAGTTAGGTTGGACCAAAGATTGATTAGGGAATTTTTCACTTTGACTGTCAGTAAAACTCGCTCTTGCTCTACTGAGGATTGGTTTTGAATTTATTATTTTAGCCTTAATTTTTTTCTTATTTGAATTTTTTATTCCATCAATTAAATTTGAATTTTCTTTGATTTCTTTTTTTTTTTTAAAACATCAGATGAAAATATTTTTGTAGACTTATCAATTATCTCTCCTTTATCATGAACAGCAATTTTTTGTAACTCTTCTTGATTAGCTAGAAATAATTTAATAAATATTATAGTTATACTGAATAATATTATAACGGTTAGATGTATATCTTAAAAAAATTGATAAAAGAACTATTTTCTCAATATTTCGAGAGCAGAATATTAAAATTTTTATAATTTTGACAAAAATCATGGTAAGGCTAGTTAAGATTTATCAATCATTACATTATAAGCAAAACTATGTCAATATACTTACTGTTTATCGCTAATATTTTCATTTTAATTTTAGTTTCCTTTTTAGTTATTTCATCTTTCCAAATTAATTCTCCATCTGCACCAACAAACTTATATCTTTTTGGAACTTTTAAAAGTGGCACAATATCAGTTTTTTTCGATTCTACCCACCGAATAAGAGCCAACTTCTGGACCGATTCGAACCGATAGATTTTGAGAAATTTTAAGAAATCTCAAAAAAAATTTTTTTTGAAAGTGGTGTTTTTGGAATAACTTCTAAACGGCTTTATCGATCAACTTCAAAAACTAATCCGCCTTCGAGCTTGAAAAACCACGCTGATCGTCGCTAACCCGGTCAAAATCGGTTGATTCGTTCGAGAGATATCGTGAACGAAAGAAAACCGAAAAAAGTGTTTTTTTGACATAACTTCGTCATTTCTTCTCGGATCGTTTTTGATGATATAGAATAATTTTTAGAATTATAAAAACCGCGTCGATCACCGTCAAGAATGTAGAAATCAGTTAATTGGTTCGAGAGATATCCTCGATAAAATATTTGGAAACAAGTGTTTTTTTAACATAACTCCGACATTTTTTGGAATAACTTTTAAACGAATGCACTGATCAATTTCAAAAACTAATCAACAATTAGCATGAAAAAATGATGTCGATCGCCGTCAAGCCGGTCAAAATTGGTCAATTCGTTCAAGAGATATCATGAACGAAAGAAAACCGAAAAATTATTTTTTTTTTGGAATTACTCCAAATTTCCTAGTTTTATCAATTCAAACTTGAAGATTCTTCATGAAACTAAAAAAATTGCGTCAAATGCTATCAACCGCGTAAAAATCGGTTGATTAATTTAAAAGTTAGAGCGGTTTGAAAATTAAAAAAATATTGTTCTATGAAATTCTGTCAGACTTTTGAGCTCGAAGAGCTCAAAAGCATAGGAAAGCTATCTTTTTAACCTCGAAGAGCTTAAAATAACACATAAATTGTATTTTGAGCTAGGAGAGCTCAAAAATATCATTAGTGCAGTTTTATACACCTAGGTATGGAATTAGCGGGAAGTTGCACGGATGGCCTTCAGGGTCTACCATTTTTCTAATTTTTTTTTAGAGTTTTTTTATGTTCTTAAATTTAATATATCTAATTAATAATAATATAATATACTCAATAATTTGAAATGAATTAATTTACAAATTTAATTTTTTTATCAATAATTTTTAAGTTACTATTTAAATTTATTGGTATTGTACTATTTAATGTTGGTATGAGTATATTTTGGAAGGTTACATTGATCAATCAAAACAATTGAAGATAAAAATATCGATCAACACAATTAAAAATTGTCCTATAGGCTCATTTAAGTTCATGTAGGTTCATGTAGGCTCATGTAGGTTCATTATTCTGACTCGGGATGTTAGTCTTCATCTTGATATAGCCATATCAACCCTGATCATGTCTGATATTGCTAATTTTTATATTAGGTCTGATCAGAATATTTTTTCACGGAATATAATTAGATATGATTAGATCTGGTCATTTTTTGGATCTGATTATATATGATTATACATGATCATATATAAACATGTATGTTCATATATAAGCAGATCAAGTTATGTATGATTAGACCTGGCCAATTTTTGGATCCGATATATATAGACGGTTATGCATGATTACATATGATTAGACAAAATCTTTTTCCATCGGGATTACTAAAATAGAGCGATCGTACCATTTACTATCGAGATGGTTAAATTTATCATCACAAGTGGTTAAAGTTACCAACTGTATTATAAGCCATTCAGTAGAAATAAGCACTGAATTAATCAACGACATTATCAATAATTAATAATAATGGGATTTTCAATAATATAATAATAATATTCTATATTATTAAGAGAATAAGCAGAATTCTGGGGCCAGGGTATTTATATAATAAAATGGGTTGTTATGGTTAAATTTGGTATTGTTCGAAAAGTCTCGACCTGGAGTTATTCCTTTTCATAGTTTCATATCATAGTAGTTAAACAGGGGGGGTTCTGTGACAACGGGTTCTGTGACACTCTATTTATCACGTGAGTATGAGTGTGTTTCTTGCTTATCGACGGTTGTTTTGTTATCGGTGATCTTCCTTATTGACGTTGGGTTTGATAGTTTTTTTATGGGTTGTCTGTATTATCGACTGTTGTCTTGGGTCTTGTCGTGTGACTGTTACATGATTTTGATGGGGGTTTATGCTGTTATGATGGGGATCTGGTGGCTGTTTGGTGGGAGTGGAGGGGATTGGGAGTATTAATTTAGTATTATTTTTGATTGAGAGTTTAAATGTGAAATTTGGGGGGGGGGGTTTATCAGTGGAAGGTGGATCTGTGTTGGTCATTTTTTTTGTTTTTTTTTTCGGAAAATTTTTGTACTTTTTGGTTTGATTGACACCTCGGATGTTAAATTTGAGTCTTTTATTAGTAACTTTTACCCCATGCTAATAGTTCGCAGCATGGGATCCTATGCGTTGGTCTTTGAAAATTCTCATCCTTTTCCATAGAAATTTAATGTTTAGCTATTTTTACAACAAAAAACCCTACTATTTTTAAATTTTTCTTGGTGAGGATTGTGCTATAAAGCTGTGTATATCAGCCATTTATTCACAGTCTTTACTCAATCTTCCTACTGTGTGATAACTAGTGTAAATCAAAGATAAATTTTCAACAAACTTGCTCATATCTTCTGAAAAAATATTAATGTAAGTATCTAATCATTATACAATTTCAATTTCTTAAATATTTGTTCATCAATTTCTCTTTTATTCAGATAACATGGATCTCTCAGCAATCAACAAATCGGCAGCTTTAAAGGACATCTTACCAAAGGAAAAAATGTCAGAGTTGACCGTCAATAAGGAGTACAGCGTTACAGCGTTGAAATGTGTTTCAACAGAATATGGTGAAAGTATCGTGGCTTCACTCAATGGGGAGTTTTCGGTCTATTTACCTAAGCGCTTAACGATCATCTTTCAAAATGATCCTGGTGCACTTGAATCACTCCATAAAGTCATTGGAGAAGATAATTTATATCTACTTTATCATGGTGGCTCTTATAATAAATTCGAATTTTTCATCGAATCATTTGATGAGAGCCAACTATTTTGAATTCATTCAATCAAATTGTGAATACTATGTCTTCGATTAATACTTACGTATTTCCATCTAAGTTGTACTTTTAGATATATAAAATACGAAAATAAATTTTTTAACAGAAAAAAACCCAAATCATTATTTATTTTCAACCTTATTTTTCTATATTAATTGTAGGAACATGCATTGTTACAACTATTCGTTAATATATCTATTCTCTTTATTATCTCTTCTCATAAATATCTCTATCATTTATTAATAATTAATATAGCGATAATATCTCTATTCCATTATAAAATTATTCAGGAATAGACATATTTGAGAATAGCGATATTTAGAAATAAAGACAATTAAGAATGAAGATATTCAATAATTAAGTAATATGAATATTATGAATAATCGTTTTAGGAATAGAGATATTTATAAATAAAGAAGTAAAAAATAGAGTTATTATCTTATAAGTACCAAGATGGCGAACAGAACGGTGCCTCCTGATAAGGGAGATAATAATTTTAAGTGCCATCCGAACTTACAAGTGCCAAAAATAGTGATTTGTATCATTTGTGAGAACGTCTATCATGAAGGCGACTTTAATAAATATAAAAAAGGTTTTTACGTTGGAAAACATTTAGTTGTCTGCCCAGATCATCACAACCAAGGTTTAACCTCAATGGACTACAACAGACTAGACGAAAATGCACGGAGAATAATTGCTCATATAAAACAACGTGAAAAAGTAGAATTGCAGACGAGTTTATCACTTAATGCATCAATGAATATTCAACAAAAAAGTTTAGACGACACAATTCTACAAAACGAAGATGAACTAGTAAAAGCTAAAGTGGAAGTAGAGTTGCTGCGTGAACTAAATCAAGAATTAAAGGAGAAAAATAAATTATTAAGTGAATTGCTGGAGATAAGAAAAACAGAACCTAGTCATAAGACTTATTCCGAAATACTTAAGGTAGTACCTCCGCGACAATCCAGATCAAAAATTTTGACTCGCTATCCATGTTATACGTATCGACAGAGCTAAGGTTGTAGGTTAAGATTTTTTAACGTTACTGTACTCGTCACTACTATATTCTCTATACATATACACACACACTACGGTTTCAGTGACTAGCGGCTGTTTTTTGTACCCCCTCTCCTAAAAATAATCCTCTAAAAGTGAAATTGATTTTAATTAATCTCGAAAACTACATGGTAAAAAATTTTCATTTTTTTTTTAATTGTTCGAAATATCATATTCTTCAATCTACTAGTTTTTTGATAAAGTCTTGAAATTCTTTCGATGGAAAAAATTAAAAATACTGTCATTTTCCCACGCTTCTCCTATGTTACATGTACAAAAATGTCATTTTCAATTGCAATTATCTCGAGCTTGGTGTGGTAAATCGTCTTCAAATTTTAACAGCATATGTATTATGTATTTAATGACTTATATTCAAAGTTTCGAGGATTTCTTGAAATATTGCTTTCATAACCGTACTACCTTAAGACTTAAAACAATAAAAAAAAAACATTGAAACAGTGCCATGCATCATAATAAAAGGAAATGACGAGGATAGTGATAAAACCTGCGACTTAGTCAAAAAAAATCTAAAAGTCAATACAAGTGCCCCAATAAGAGCAGTTATGACAACAAGAAAAGGTGAGGTGATAGTAAAATGTAAAAATCCGGAAGATGTTTCTAGGACTAAAAATGTTCTATGTGAGAAGCTAGGTCCTAACTATCAAATCGAGCAAGAAAAAAAGAAACCTCCAAGAATAAAAATTGTTGATATCGAAAACGATCTAGACACAGATGTGATTACCAAAGATATTACAAATAGAAACTCTGTACTCATTGGAAATGATTTCAAAATCATCTCAGACTTTAAAAATACTGGTGGAAAAAGAAATTTAATAGCAGAAATATCACCGAGCATATATACTGCGATCATTGCAACCGGAGTGATTTATGTTGGACATAAGTGCTGTAGAGTTTTTGACGTAATTGATGTTAACGTATGTTTTAAATGCGGTAGGGCAAACCATAATCATAAGAAGTGCAATAATGAGACAAAATGCCTAACCTGTGCGGGAGACCATGAAACCAAAGCCTGTAAATCTGTAAATAAAAAGTGTGTTAACTGTGTATTCCATAATAAACAGTTTAACCAAAACAGATGTACTGATCATATAGCTACGGACACAAAGGAGTGTGAGTATCTCAAATACAAAATAAATAACTGGCTGAGATCCACTGATTACCCATTTCAGCCACGCATACCGGCATATCTGGGAAAAATACTTATGTCAAAGGTGGTAACCACTCAAGATAGTAAAACTACTGCTCGCGACACCTATAGATCTTCAAGTGCAAACTAGTCAACCACCAATGGTAATGTGTTTTATGACAGCTAAACACGATCATAACAATAACAATGTTTACATCGAAGACACAATAAACAACTTGAAATGTCTAAATAACGCACTAGAAAAAAATGACTTAATCATTCTCCACTTGAATGTTAGAAGTATCAACGCCAATTTTGAAAATTTGGAGCTATACATAGAAAGATTGAAAACAAAACCTCAAATCATTGTCTGCACGGAAACCTGGACTATAACTTGCCCCAATTTCTACAATCTAAATCAATATAAGTTGCTGTATAATCAAAGTAATATCAACAAGGCGGATGGTGTTATCATATATGTATCAGATTCCATCGAACACTCATCGAAGACCGAGTCTACGGGACGGAGTAAATTTCTCTCAACTACAATAAAAGTGAATAATAACTACATAAAGATTAGTGGAGTGTACAGGTGCCATGATATACCTAAAGAAGAATTTATTACTAATATAAGTTCTTACTTAGATATAAATAACAAAACAAAGAACCATATAATTGTGGGTGATTTCAACATAAATATAAATAATACGGACACGTCAACTGAACTATTTTTAACGACATTTTTAGAAAATGATTATATACCATACTTTAATAACATAACAAGACCTAATGTAAACTTTGGATCATGCATAGACAATATGTTTGTTAAATCAAAACTACCCGGGAAAAAATGATCAGATCTGATCAGACATGAACAGGCATGAGTCTTCAGGTCTGATCAGGTATGAAAAATGACCGGGTCTGATCAGACCTGGCCAGGCATGTTCAGGTCTGATCAGATCTGTTCATGTCTGACTCGATCAGGTCCATAAAAAAAAAAAAATCGGTGCCGACGGGGATTCGAACCGTACACCTCGCGCTCTTCAGACTGACACTTTACCTCTTGACCAAATGATTCATCTTAACTTGAGAGTATCTTTCGAGCTACTTCAAGTAATTCAAATTTTATACATGATTTATCCTTATAGTTAACGGAGTTCTATACCTAATTTATTAATTATTAATAATTAATCATATATTACAGTGATTTATTCGGAACGGCTATGTATTTTTTTTCGCTCCATTAACATATGGTTCTACACTGAGAGAGAATTTTATTCAATAGTAATAAAACAGTTTATTTGGACTTGAAAAAAAATTTAGTTAATATTAATAAAATTATATTTCATATAAATAAAATTATATTAGTATTTAATAAAATTTCATAAGTATTTAATAAAATTTTCTTAAATACTAATATGTGTTTATTAAAATAACCACGAACGACGCTTTCGTTTGCTGTCATTAATACGAATATTAAGTCATTAAAAGAAATAATCTCAAAAAAAAAAAAAATTAATATTCATCAATTAATTATAATATATTCAAATATATTTTCACAGTAAAGTCTTTTAATAAATAGTATTAAGATTTTTTAACAAGACATCCTAACCTAACCTATTTGTTTACTTCATGACGAATCACATGTAGAGATTTTAAATAATAAAAATAAATAAATATTCGATTGAATTTATGAAATCATAGTCTTTATTTTTAACAAATGCGTCCCTACATTGTCTGGTTTTCTGCTTCTGTTTTCATTTTATTAAATAATGTCTAACTCTTATCGATTCATTTTGTGAAATTTTTAAATTTAAGTGCATAAAAATTAACATCCACTCGGATAACAACAGTTGTAGACTTTGTATTTCAAAATATAGTTCCGACAAAATTCAATTTTACTTAATTATTTATTCAATTAATTACTGATCAATACTTGTTAGTTAGTTGATTAATGAATTTTCTTTTATATTACATGTAGATAAATATTCATTACATACTAAGAAACATTTATTAGTATTTAATAAAATTTTTATTAGTATTTAAGGAAATTTAATTAATATTTAATAAATTTTTATTTGGGATTAGCCAAATAAACGTTTTATTAAATAGTAATAAAATTTCATTACTATTAAATAAAATTGTCTCTCAGTGTTGGCTAGATATCAGACATGGACAGGTCTGATCAGGTCTGAGCGTATTTAAGGCTTCAGACATGAACAGACATGAGCAGGCATGAACAGGTCTGATCAGATCTGAACGTATTTAACGCTTCAGACATGAACAGACATGAGCAGGCATGAACAGGTCTGATCAGGTCTGAGCGTATTTAATGCTTCAGACATGAACAGGCATGAGCAGGCATGAACAGGTCTGAACGGATTTAACGCTTCAGACATGAACAGACATGAGCAGGCATGAACAGGTCTGATCAGGTCTGAACGAATTTAACGCTTCAGACATGAACAGACATGAGCAGGCATGAACAGGTCTGATCAGGTCTGAGCGTATTTAATGCTTCAGACATGAACAGGCATGAACAGGTCTGATCAGGTATAATTTCAGGCCTGATCATACATGAACAGGCCTGCTCAGGTCTAATTTCAGGCCTGATCAGATATGAACAGGTCTGCTCAGGTCTAATTTCAGGCCTGATCAGATATGAACAGGTCTGATCAGTCCTGATCATTTTTTCCCGGGTATATAACATAAAATCTTTAACGTACCAGCAAGTTTTTGCGGATCATTATCCAATTTTTCTTACTATACAAACACAACCTAAACAGATATTTAGTGAACCTCAGAGAACTATTAAATATAATAAGTTATTAAAAAACTGTGAAAAGACTGATTGGACAGACATACTTAATATGCATGATCCAAATGTAGCTACTAATAATTTAATTAATAAAATAAAAAACTTGGTTAAAGAGAGCATGATAAAAATTAGAGATTATAAGAAAAATAAGCCACCAAAAAACTGGATTACTGCAGGCATTATCAAATCTTGTAGAACTCAAGAAAAACTATATAATATTTGGAAAAAGAATGAAAATAATTGTGAACTAAAACTAAAATATACCAACTATAGAAAGATGTTGGAGAAATTGATAAAGTCTGCAAAATTCAGTTATGAGCAGAATGAAATAAATAATAGTCGTTGTAACAGTAAAAAAATGTGGCAATATATTAACGAAAAAATAGGCAAAAATGTTAAAAAAAATGATGATATTGATTATTTAATTACAGAACGAAGGAATGTCACGGACACACAAGAGGTAGCAAATGTATTTATAGACTTCTTTAGTACCATAGGCACTAACTTAGCCTCAAAAATAGGAAATAATAGGGAAAGATATGATGATAACATAAGTCAGAATCCTGAGACTATCTACCTGTATCCGACGGATCACAGAGAAATAGAAAAGACTATTAATAACCTAAAAGACAAAGCGGGGGGGGGGGGGCTCAGACGGTATAAATACTAAAGTACTAAAAGTTATTAGTCAACACATAAGCAAGCCACTTGAGCATATTATTAATAAATGTATTTCTACTGGTATATGGCCACAAGCTCTAAAATGTGCCGAAATTATTCCCATATTTAAATCCGGTGACAAACACCAGGCAAAAAACTATCGTCCTATTTCGCTTATCTCTAATATAGCTAAAATTTTTGAAAAAATCATCCATGAGCGTATATATAATTTTGCCACAAATTGTAAATTAATTGCTGATAAACAATTCGGGTTCCTCAGGAAAAAACGTACTAAAGATGCCTTAGCATCCATAACTGACTTTATATACTCTAATATTGATAAAAATAATCCTACGGTAAGTCTTCCTTGATCTAGCAAAAGCTTTTGACACAGTTGACCATAGGATATTATTAGACAAATTACATAAATATGGAATTAGAGGAATTGCGTATGATTTAATTAAGAACTACCTAACTGACAGACTGCAACATGTTAGGATGAACTCTGTGAAAATCAATAGTACGAAAGTAAAAATAGGGGTTCCTCAGGGGACAATCTTAGGACCACTGCTTTTTATCCTTTACATAAATGATATTTTCGACATATTACCTAAAAATTCTATAGCTGCTTATGCAGATGATACTGTCATTAAGGCTGCAAGTAAAACATGGGTTGAAGTACAGCAGAATATGAAGATGTATTTAGATAAAGTAGGTAAATGGTTATATAATAATTATTTAACACTCAATGTAGATAAAACTTCTTACATCACTTTTGGATGTTACAGAGATAGTGTTCCTACTAACTTTGAACTATCGATATACAATCAAACAATTAATAGAGTGAGCTTCTGTAAATATCTAGGGCTAATATTCGACTGTAACATGAAGTGGGACTTACATGTAAAGGATCTAATAAAAAAAACCAAATTTTTCCTATTTATCTTTTACAAGCTAAAGCGGATAGTAGATAAGAAAACACTAAAAGTAATTTATAATACACTCTTTGAAAGTATAATAAATTATGGAATCATTGCGTGGGGAGGATGCTATAAAAATGCGATAAATAAATTAGTGGCAATACAAAATAAACTAATCAATGTGATAAACGAGCAAAACACTTGTAAAATACTAGGAGTAAAAGATTATTTTATAATTGAATCAATGTGTTACCACTATTCAAAATGTAAAAATGAATATTCTAATTACCAGGGTAAGGCAAGAGGTAGAGCAATAAGCATGCCAAAGGTCAATAAAAATATAGCTTTTAAAAATTCTAGTTTAGTGGCAATAAAGAATTATAATAATTTACCAGACAATCTAAAAAACTTACATCTACCAAACAAAGAAATTAGGATAAAGATAAAATTTTGGTTAGTATCACAAAGATAGTTTAGATCTTGATTTTTGATATCACTAGTTGTATTTTTCCTACTATTATAAGTTTTAGATTAACTTTATATATCTATTACTATTACTTGTACTGTATCTTATATTTGTAAATGTTCGAGATGGCTGGATTTTAAGTTATGTACAGCTAAAAATATTGATATTACATAGAATAATCTACTACCAGGCCTATGCACAGATGCTGCAGCATTTCTATAGGTATATATGTATGTATTTTTGTATGTATATATTTTATAACCTGGTAAAAATAAATAAAATAAAATAAAAAAATTATAAAATTTTAATACTACAAATAAAACTATAACTAAATAAGAACTATGTATAAATTAAAATATAAATACTATAAAATAATCTTATAAAGAAATAACAAAAAAACATATTTGGTTCATGACATAATTTTGAGTTTTATTTATTTTTTAAATTCATTTACATCTTAATCTGCATACAATATTTTCTTTTTCAAGTTAAGAAAATACATATTTGATTTATTATTTATTTATTATCAATTCCACCCCTGAATCATGGCTACTACTCATGGATGGAGTAAAAGGTTATTAATAGCCTCTTGAAGACCCCAATACATTTGTTGTTGATTTCCCAGCTGTTGAGTCAACTGGATGTTTTCATTAATGAGACGGTTGATTGTTTCATCACGATTATCCTTGTACATGTCATTTCTGATCGTTATGTTATAATAATCTACATCCTTTTCAGCTTGATAATGATAATCTGTAACATAAAAAAAAATTTTTTCACATTATAATTAATCCAAAAATCATTCCATGAATTATAAAAAAATTTGTTATTACCTTCTATTAGCGGTAATGGTGTTTTACCATGCATAATTTGATGCATCTCTTCATCTGAGTAAGAATCAGGACTGTAAAAATATCCTTTTTCATACGATGATGATGACGTTTCGTTCTGATTAAGTTCATCCATCTCGGCTTGATAATGATTATCTGCAACATAAAAAAATTTTTACATTATAATTAATCCAAAATTATTTCATGAATTATAAAAAAAAATTTTAATTACCCTCCGTTGGTGATGATGATGATGATTATGATGATGATTATGATGATGATGATGATGATGATGATTATGATGATGATTATGATGATGATGATGATGATGTCCCACTATTGGTTGAATCCTCTATGACTTCAACCTCATAATCGGAAGTTGAATCCACATTTCTTAGAAACTCAAGTTCCGATGGCCGTAGATGGATGTATAGGACCTCATTCAACTTTCTTTCAGAGTCATTTTTAGTTAATGCAAACCAAACTGACTCATTCGCTAAGAATCTTATCTCAGCCTCTTGTCCAGAAATACTTAATTTGTAATTTTTCGATAAATCAAGTCCCATTACGTTAATTTGATGATTCCATACATAATCAATAATCTTAAACACTGCTGCGTGGGATGTTGTTGCAATCCAAACTCGTGGGATGTATGCACTTTGTAGATTACCCATTATCTAAAAATAGAAAAGTTTTATAAAACAAAAAAAATATATAATCTAGGTAAAATCGATTAAAATCAATGTTTGCACTTACTTAGAAATTCTTTCCACAAAAAAAAACGTGAATTTTAATAATGAAAACACTGATGTATGGAAAATCAATACTGAAGACTTGAAGTTTTTCCAAGTATAAAGAATATTTTCTTGAGGACCTCTATATAAAGAACTCACCAGCAACATGAGTTTAACAGTAGTATACCTACTATGTATACAATTAACAAATCCGTGGAGAGTTCTAAATATTTTTTAAGATCTAACCACACCTTTATTTCCCAAACGATTTAACATGTATTGCAATTGACAGTTTCTAGGGTAATAATTGAGACTTTTTCACAAAAACTAACTTCATTGTTTATAAAATATTCCCAGGACCTGGAAAAACATGTAGGGGGTAAACTTAATAAACCTGCTATGCGGTGGTCCCATATTTGTTATGGTCAACTACCAACATTTCGGTAGATAACCCTTTTTTTTCAAAGTATCTGGAAAACATATGTACCTATCATGGAATATATGTTTTAAAGTGTTCTTCTAATTTTTTAAAAAGTTTTCCACGAACTGTCTAGACCAATATATATATATATATATATATATATATATATATATATATATATATATATATATATATATATATATATATGATTTTTCTATTACTAAACATAATCACAAACTATTACCTTTCAAATGTGTTCAGCATCTAGAAAACATATGTAAGGGTTTACTTCAACAAAACCTATTAGCATCCTTTACTAAGTAGCTCTATTTACATAAAATGATTTACAAGATCTGTGAAAACAGATGCACTGAGGGAGACTCACATGTATTATGACTATCAATTTCTGTGGGGTGATTACTGAGAATTTTTCATTAAAAAACTAGCTTTATTTTTCATAAAATACTCTCAGGATCTGAAAAAGATGTAAGGGGTAGAATAAATAAACCTACTTTGCGGAGGTCTCATATTTGTTATTGCCAATCTTGTTAACATGTTTAAAAATAGCTCAGTGGTAAATTTTCATTGGCTGCTTCTGTACCCGTTAAACTATATAAGAATTAGTCAAAACCAATTCTAAATCAGTCCATTCTAAAAATTACAGTGATACGTATACCATAGTGTCAAAATAAAAAAAAAAAAAAATGTCGATCACTAAGTTTAATAATGTTCTCTCAACCATTTCTAAAGCATATAATTTATTATCTAAGGTTAATAATGTTAGTGATGCAACTTGCACAAGATGGATTCAAGTTTGTGATGATACTCGTAATCAATTTAACACTATATTAACCAGTGCAGACGCCAGCGTTCATGAGCGTAAAAATCTACAAGCAAATGTTCCACAGTTATGCTGGTATCAGGAAAAATTTTCACAACTAAGCCGGCGAGTGACTGGCGCAGCATTAAGCAATAATAATTTAATCCAATGGCTTGATCTAGAGAACGCATTTGAAAATCGTGTACAAACTGGTTGTATTGTAAATCGTGGACATATTGAATTACGAGAATTTTTGAATGATGCTAAGCGTGTTGTAATTATGAAAATAACAGATAATTTACAACGCATTGGGAATTTTAAAGTCAGCACGACATTATTATGTAAATTTGAAAACTCTAAAAATGATCAAACTATTGAAGATAATAAATCGTTTAAAAGTGCAACAGCTGAAGTTTTTCCGGAAACTAATTTGGATCAGTGGTTTGATGAAAGCATATGTGGAACTTTTTTAAGAAAAATTGAAGAGTTTAATGAAAAAGATTCAGGTTGGAGTTTGAATGAAATTATTAACTTGGTGGTTGATATCGCGCGGTTTGCACCTCTACAAGGTGGATTATCAATGTTCGCTGTATTACCCAAAGTCATACAAAACAGGAAAGCTGTTCTCAATATCCAGAATCAAGACAAATATTACTTTTTATGGTGTATAAAAGCAGCATTATATCCTGCAAAGAAGAATACAAACCCATTGAGAGTTACATCTTATAAGCATCTGGACTCGAAATTTAACATTGACGGTATCCGGTTCCAATAGCGTTAAAAGATATGCATAAATTTGAAAAATTAAATGATTTAACAATAAATGTTTATGGAATAGACTATGAAAATACTAAAGTTGATGGAAAAAATATATCGCAAAGTATTATAGTTCATTATACTTGAGTAAATATCGATGTAATAAAGAAACTATACATTTATTAATGATTGAATCAGGTTTATCATTAAATGATGTTCAAAACCCCGAAAATTATCAACCAATTTTCCATTACACTCTGATTAAAAATCTTTCCAGATTAGTTTGCTCGCAAATTACAAAATCTCGCTCTAAGTTGTGGTTATGTGATCGTTGTCTACGTCACTTTAAGTTTCAAAAGTCTTTTGAAAAACATAAATTGGACTGTTTAAAGTGTAATAATGTTAGAATGAAGTCCCAAATGGTGAAAAAAAAGATGATAAGATCTTAAGTTTTAAAGATTTTAAACATAAAGACAAGGTACCTTTCATCATTTATGCAGATCTCGAGTGTGTGTTAGTTCATGAAAATGATAGTGAAAGTGAAGAGACAAATAAACCAACATCTAAACATATAAATAAACATATCCCTCACAGTGCGGCTTATTATCTTCACTGTGATTATGATAACTCTTTGAGCAAATTCGAGATAAATCGAGCACCTGACTGTATTACTTGGTTAGTGAAACAGTTTGAGTCTGTCAGTAGAAAAGTTGATGGACTTCTAAAGAATGTTGTGAAGATGACACCGCTTAGTGTTGAAGAGGAAAATTATTTCAATAATGCAGAGAATTGTCACATTTGTGGAGGATTGTTCAAGTTACCAGATGAAATAAGGTGTAGGGATCATTGCCATTTAACAGGTGCCTTTAGAGGTCCGAGTCATCAAGCATGCAATTTAAATTATAAACAGTCTCACACAATACCGGTAGTATTTCACAATTTGTCTGAGTATGACTCACACTTCATAATAAACTCCTTAGCTAGGGTATTTAAAGGGACTCTCAATATACTACCTGTGAATAAGGAAAAATACATCTCATTCACAAAGTCTATTCATGGTACATGTGTTAACTTAAGATTCATAGATTCGTTTCGGTTTATGGCGTCAAGTCTTGATAAATTAGCATCCAATCTTACAAATGATGATGAAAAAATAACTCGCACACATTTTCCAAATTTTGAACAGTTTCAACTTGTGAATAGAAAACGTATTTTTCCTTATGAGTATATATCATCTCTTGATAAATTAAATGATAATCAATTACCAGACCAAAAATCTTTCTATTCATGTCTCAATGATGCAGATGTTGATGAAAAAGATTATAATCATGCTAAGCAAGTTTGGGTGAAATTTAATATAAAAACGTTAAGAGAATATTCAGATTTATATTTAAAAACAGACGTCTTATTACTAGCAGACGTTTTTGAGAATTTTCGTAGTAGCTGTTATAAAACATATGCGTTGGATGCTGCGCATTACTATACATCTCCAGGTCTTGCATTCAGCGCAATGCTAAAGCTTACAGGTGTAAAGTTAGACTTATTAGATGATCCCGAAATGATTTTATTCTTCGAAAAAGGGATAAAAGGGGGTGTTTCACAATGCTCCAATCGATACGCAAAAGCAAATAATCATTTTATGCATAACTTTGATCCAAACGAAGCTGAATCTTATCTTATGTATTACGATATGAATAAGTTGTACGGTGCAGCAATGAGTATGCCTTTACCTCAAGGATCATTCAAGTGGTTAGAGGATTATGAATTTGATTTACAAAAAATTTTCAATAATCCCGATGAGACAATTGGTTATATTTTAGAGGTTGATCTAGACTATCCTCTTGAACTCCATGAGACTCACAAAGATTTAACATTATGCCCAGAACACTTTATACCCCCGGGTAGTAAACAATCAAAACTTTGTACCACACTATACCGCAAAGAAAAATATATTATTCATTATAAGACTTTGCAGAAATGTCTTGATTTAGGTCTAAAACTTATTAAGATTCATCGCGTTCTAACTTTCAAACAATCACGATGGCTAAAACCTTATATTGACAAAATTACAGAGTTTCGTCAAAAAGCCAAGAATGACTTTGAAAAAGATTTCTATAAACTAATGAATAATGCTGTATTTGGTAAAACTATGGAAAATGTACGAAAGCATAAAGAAGTTAAGATGGTTACACAGTGGACTGGACGAGATGGGTGTAAAAATCTTCTTTCACGTCCAAATTTCCATAGTTTTACAATTTTCGATGAAAATTTGGTAATTGTTGAATTAAATAAAGTTAATGTTTATTTTAATAAGCCTATTTATATAGGTTTTACCATTTTAGATCTATCCAAAACATTTATTTACGACTTTCATTATAATTATATAAAAAAAATATTTACTGAAAATCAATCTAAATTATTATATACAGATACCGATAGTTTAATCTATCACTTTCATGTTGATGATATTTATAAGTACATTAAACGCGACATTCATAAATTTGACACTTCAGCGTATCCTCCAAATAATGCTTACAAAATACCTTTGATAAACAAAAAAGTATTAGGTCTCATGAAAGATGAGAACAATGGCTACATAATGACCGAGTTTATCGGATTGAGAGCTAAACAATATACCTATAAAGTTCCAGAAGCCCCGGTGGAGAAAGATAGATAGACAAAAAAGGCAAAAGGTGTTAAAAAAGCAGCATTAAATAAAATTACTTTTGAAAATTACAAAAAATGTCTTATGGAGCGTAATACTCTACAGTATGGTGAACATATTTCTCAAAGTGCAAAGCATGGAGTTAGAACAGTTGAAAGATCTATAAAAGCGCTAAATTGGGCTGATAATAAAAGAAAACTCATAGAAGATTCAACTGATACACTACCTTGGGGGCATAAAGAGTCTAATAAAAGACCACGATATGATTAAGAACTTTATATATTGCTTATCTTAATTCTATTTTATAAGTGATTTTAAATGTAATAAGGTTAGGAGTTATTTTATAAAAATAAAAAAAAAACATAAATAATTCTCATGTTTATTTATTTCTTTATTTATACATCATTTTACATCATTAGTTTACATATCAGATTCATCAATCCAGCTGTTATGAGAATTGTCAAAACCCATCCACTTAAGGTAGTCTGGTAACTTATGCTTATTTTCATGACTTCTTTGGAGGGTGGTTTTTTATAGAAAAATAAAAATGAATTATCTTGAATATTTAGAGTGTTTTTATTTACATATTTAAAATATAAAAAAAAATTTATTTGAAAAAATTTAATAGTTTATCACTATTATTATTGTCATTCGAAGTTGGAACCTCAAAAAAAATGCACGTGGGTGGCCTGGGTGATTTTGGCTCTTGATGTTATCTGAAATCAAATATTCTTGATTATTCTTAATCTATAGACATGTCATTCTGGTCGGAACTACTAAAATTAAATTTCAAGGGTAAATAACAAAATGGTGGACTTTGAAAAAAAAGTCCTTTTATTTTAGCAAAGAAAGGGTTGTAAAATAAAAAGTTAGGGGTGAAAAAAATTCTCGTTTGTACCAACGAAAACTATAAGTGTGTAGAACAGCCTGTTAAAATTTGAAAGCAATCGGCTCAGTAGAAACAAAGTTAGGACCCGGGCCGACCAGAAAAACAATGTTTCGAGAAAAACGCGTTTAAAGTTCAACAACAAAATTTCATAAGTAAACTTATACTTACGTCAATCTTCTATGCCTGGAGCGTATAATATGCCTTCATCCTCTTCATAGGCATCATTCTCCGCAACTTTGTCTGCTCTTCGACACTTTCGGGCTTCTTTCGATGATATTGCTGTGGCATTTTCCGCTTTTGCAATCCGAGATTTATTGTAAGATTTTACAAACGCGACAGCGCACGGGCCGAGCGTAACGTCCATGACTTCCAATATTTTTAGTACTGGGAAAAATCCTCCGTTAAATATACATGCTGCAGTGAATGCAGCAATTTCTAACGTTTTTTGGCCTACAAAAATATGTTTTGGTGCAAAACTCCAAACACAATGATTAAAAGCCTCGTTATTATTCTGTGTGTTTCTTCCTAAACATCTTTCCAAAAGATCATCTGATGACAGATCTTCGTAAATTGGTTCCAAAAGATTTTCAGTGTATTTATCGAAAGCAGGCGGATGAACAAACGTATTTTCATGACCTTCAGATTTCAATTATTGATACTTGCACCAGGAATCAGGACCCTCTGGGCAATAAGAATGCTAGGGCTCTTCATTAGTCGATATCAAATGATAATAAGTTGCCCATATAGCTTTTCTCATATTTTCAACAGTCTTCATTTCTCATAATAGCTAAGCCATAATAAGTACTAAGTTTGATCATTAATTTATTAGTTAGTGTCAGAATTTTGGTAGCTTTGGTGCTCTCGGTATCAATGGTATCCTTCTTTGGTGTTCTTGTTTTTTTTTTGGTGTCGTCCCTTTTTTCGGAGTTACTCCTTTCTTCGCTGTAACTTCTTTTTCTTCTTTATAATTTTTCTTCGTTGTTTTAGATTTTTCTTCAGCAGTTTCTATTTTTATTTTAGCTTTTTGGAGCTGCGTTAAAGTTTTTTTAGCTTCTTTGACTCGTATGTACATACGCTTTTTCACATGTAAAACGCACTCATTTTTTTCAATTTTAGGATCATTATTGTGAATATTTGCTTCTAGTAAATTTTTAAAAGTTTTGGAGTCCCCATCACCAATATATTTTTTATACTTTACACCGAGCTCTTCAACGGATCGTCGAAACATTTCAATAACTCCGTCAACCTCCATCTTACCAGAACTTCCTTCGTGATTCGCCGTACACTCAGTCTGGTGATCCTCGTACCATTCTAGATATTCATCTGTATTTTCTTTACCCACCCACTTTTCACAAGCTTTGCAAACTTTAGATTTAATAATAATGTCTATTACTTTATTAGAGTACTTTCCGATTAAAGAAACGATACCTAGTAGTGATGTAAAGCCACGTTTTGCCCATGAAACATCACCCGAAACTGTTATTTCATCTGCAATATTTCCTTCTTGTTCATTTTCATTTTTTTCTTCTTGTGCTGCTTTACGAAATAAAACTTTAGCAACACTTTTAACAGCAATATGTATTGTATCAAGGATACTGTAGTATCCGCTCTTACTTAACCCTGGTCCCAAATTCATCATGGCACAAAAAATGTTTATACCCGATAAACCAACACCGAGTAGTCGCATAACAAAAGTAAAACGTCTGTTGACCTCAAACGCATTCCTCACTTTTGGGCAAGAATTAATGGTAGCAAATTCATTGCACTTACACTTTATACACAAGTTAAATCCCAATCTAACTTGAGATTTTTTAAGAAATTTTATATCACTCTTGCAAGCTTTACAAATCAGAACACTTTCTAAAGCACTGAATACTAAAGTAAAACTTAAAAGAGCGTACGTTGAGCTCTCATCAATGGCTACTTCAATATTTTCTTCATTTTTTAATTTTTCAGCTGACTTGCTCACAAATGTTACATCTTTTTCAGCAGTGTATCTATTACCATGAAATTTTCGCTTAATGCCTGGATCTCCAGGACTTTTCGTACCACGTTTTTTTCCTTTCCTATTCATCTAAGATGCTTACGTGTCAACGTACGATCAAATACTAACAGAGTACTGTGAATTTTAACTTAAATATACTTTAAAATAAATATATATTATATATACATAAGTATATATAATAGAATAACAGAGTCAACCCAGGTATAAAAAATGCGCGCAAACAATAGAAGGGTCCAAGCGGTTGCAGCTGCCAGTCGACCTTAAAGGTTGAACTCCGAGGCGCTCTAGGAAACTCGTTATAACTCCCGAAATATTTCGAATTTCTGTCTGAAATTTTCACAGTATATTCTCAAGACATTGTACTTTCAAATTAAGCAAAAAAAAAATTTTCGATTGTTTGAACCCAAGTTATCAGACTACTACCTTAACATAAACCTTATTTCCACGTTTTTTTAAGACTTTCTCTATCAAGTACACATCTGGATATTTTACTTTACTAAGTTCTTCAGCATAAAAGCCTCCCTCAATTGGTTGGTCACGGTAGTCAATCAATTTGTATGTTATTGGGTTTGTATTTCGCACTGTCTTGATTGTAAAAATTTTTGTTGTCCAGTTGGGGGTATACCCTTTCTCGAATACGTATTTATACTTGCTTATGCGAACTTTATCTCCAACTTTGAATCTCGATTTCTCTTTAATTGCTGGTTTCACTCCAAGAATTTTATATATTGTTTGTAGCAACTGGTTTTCGTTGGCAGCTGTCACTTCAATAGGTTTCATTTTAATAGTTCGATGTCTAGTGCTATTATAAGTATTTATCAACTCGGGGAGTATATCAACCCATTTGTAAGTACCACTTGCTGTAAACTGTTGCCACATTTTATTTTTTAGTGTTCGATTAAACCGTTCACATACTGAAGCTTTCAAGTTGCTGAATATTGAGTACATGTTGATTTTATATTTTTTCATGAACTCTTTAAAGTCCTTGTTATAAAACTCTTTACCATTATCAACATGTAGATTTTTCGGTTTACGGTCTTGTTGTTGTATGACACTTTTCATTGCGTTTCTAACATCATCAGCACTTTTACTTTTAATAGGGACTACCCAAGCATACTTTGAGAAAATGTCTATTATTGTAAGTAAATATTTATAACCATTATTAAATTTAGAATATGGAATCATTTCAGTAGGTAGCTTAAGTGGGGGTATAGCATCCATTGTACGCGTTGTAAATACAGCTAAATCAGCTTAACGTGATTTGGAAGAAAGTAAACGTCATAATGCTACTATGGAAGCAATAGATATGGGTAAAGGGTTATATCTGAAATCTTATAAACAAGGGATGGGATTATATTTAAGTCCTGATTCAAAAAACTATTAACGCTACCACATTGAGCACTCTCAAATTATGATTTAATAAAATATGTTAGAGATTTGAAAATTCCATACTTTCGAGGGGTTTTCATGAGAAATGATTTACCAAAGTCAGGGCCATGGGTGAATGAATCTGCAATCATAAATCTTGATGATAAAGATGGAAATGGTACACATTGAGTTGCTTATAAGAAATATTAAAATAAAGTAATTTATTTTGATAGCTTTGGTAATCTTCAACCACCTAGTGATCTTATGAAATATCTCGGTCTGTGTAAAATGATGTAAATTGTGGGAAAGCGGAGGATCAGGTTTTGGTCTGGATATCTCAATTAAAACGCGGAAATATTTATTAAAATGAACACTATAAATTTATTTACACTAAATAAAAGTTACATTTAATATGTTAATTAGCGGATTGTTTAAATAAAAGCGGATAAATAAAGCACTGCGTGAATAATAAAGCGAAGCCGGCCGACACGTGGTTGAGCACACTGCCGACACTGGAAAAGTGGAGAATTAATTGCACAAATAACACAATTTATCTGTAACAAACTCAAAATAAAATAAGCACAATTTATTAAAGCGGATTAATAATCAATTAAGCGAAAAAGCGGAATTTTATAACTTAAGCGAATTAATTTAGCGGGATACCGAAACGTTCGACTCAATGGCGTTAACCTTAATACTTTCGGGGGATACCTCTGTATTGGGGGCTCAATATTTCCCACCTATTGAACTATCACCAGCTAAAAATTGTTTTGGGATTAGTGAAACTTTTAACCTATAATTAAATACCTAATATTGATATAGGTTCTAATAAGATTTATATAGAAGGTGTAGACAGAAAAAATCCTACGAAACATGATCGGGAGTCTTACCCCAATGATGCTGCACGGAGTAAAGCGTGGGCTGATAGAGTAATAACAATACCAACTGGAAGTTATGAAGTGTCAGATATTAATGATTATGTAAAAAAACACATACCAGAAGGTTTTGAATTTTTTTTCGAAGAAAACAATAATGAATTACCAAGTGAAATTAAGTGTAATAAACCTGTTAATTCTAATCGTGAAGATACAATCGCTAAAATATTAGGATTTTCAAATCGTCGTTTGGAGCCAAATTTACTTCACAAATCTGATTTACCTGTATCAATTCTTAAAATCAACGCCCTACGAGTTGAGTGTAACATTACTGGCGGTGCATATATGAATAATCAAAAAGTTCACACAATCCATTAGTTTTTCCCGCGCGTTAAGCCTGGATATAAGATTGTGGAAGCACCATCACACATCATTTATCTCCCAGTCACGGTCAAGTCTATACATAATCTCCAACTAAAGATAGTTGATCTAGACGGGAAATTAGTTAATTTTCGAGGTGAAACAATAACAATAAGACTACATATCAAGGCTGTAGATAAATAATGGGTATAGTTTTTGATAAGAATCTCAAGTGTTGACAGCTCTGAACGCACATTTCCTCAAAAGCCTTGGGTTAAGATTACGTGAAAAATTGATAAAATAAAGAAGATAAACTTGTGTTGTATTATATCACCATGGCGGAAATCTTAGATATTCAAAAACCAATCATCTTTGATGAATCAGTTTCTCATTATGAATTTCACTCACACTTACCTTATACTTCATCAACATTCAATAATAGTGATGAGATTAGAATCAGCATTCAACATCAATATCTATGTATTCTTCCAAGTAAAGTTCATTGCACATCTGTGGGCAATTTGTCAAAGAAGATGGTACAGCTGTATCGGAATCTATGAAATTAGTCAACATGGCTATTTGTCATATGTTTGAGGCAATACGTTATGAAATCAATGGAGTAGAAATTGATAGATGTAAAAATGTTGGTGTTACAAGTCTCATGAAAAATTATATATCTTAGAATCCTGGTAGGAGTAATATTATTGAGAACGCTGGTTGGCTTACACAAGCAGCTAGTAACTTAACAAATGCTAATCCATGTGCGCATATAATACGTGCATTAATTATTAAATCTTTGATGATTTCTTTTATTAAGTGATATGATGTTGTACCAGCATCCCAAGGTATTCCATGATTAGAACCATTGTAATCAATATCTTCTATTACTCTTTCCTCATTAAAATTATCTGATGGTGGCTTAAACATGAAATATCTGAATTCATAAGATCCTTTGGTTAAAACACTTTTGGAGATATTGATTGGACAGAGTTCTTTTACTACATACTCCCCATTAGCTCGTTTAAAACCAGTTGCCTCAATTATTATCTCCATTTTGCTCACTTTTAGTCATACGCTTCTTCAGTGTTGCTAATTTTAAAATGTTCGTAATAACTTGAGCAATTTCACGAGCTTGATGAATAAAGCTGCTTGCAGTTGAACAAATAGTGAACAATTCAAAAGAGTCTAGATCTTCTGAGCGGTCTTCAGTAGTAATTCTATAGTCTGGATAGACTAAATCGTTGATAGCATCATATACACAACTGTGAGGCTTAAGAATATTCTGCTCCTTATTTCTCAAATGTTTGAGTAATACGATAAGCTCATCAAGTGTGTCTATGAGTTAAAGTGTGCTAGGACAGACAGTCAAGTCTCTGAGAACATCCAACTAGTCGTGATTTTTAAGAAAAAATTCAATACCAAACACTTTGAAAAACTGATCTACAAACATAGTATCACCCGTTGAATTACTGAACACGAGGAAAAATTTTTTTAAACTGTGGATATGCAAAGAGTGTTGTTGGGTCTAATAGTTGAATCCCCCACCAAAAACATTAAAAATAGCAGAGTTTTTTTTTGTAAAAATAGCTAAACATTGAATTTCTATGCAAAACGTATGAGAATTTTCAAAGACCAATGCATAGGATCCTATGCTGCGAACTATTAGCATGGATTAAAAGTTACTAATAAAAGACTCAAATTTAACATCCGAGATGTCAATCAAACCGAAAGTACAAAAAATTTTCCATAAAAAAAAAACAAAAAAAATGACCAACGCATGGAACCTCCTCGCTCCAAACTATTCTCATAGATCTACCTCCCACTGGTAAACCCCCCCCCCCAAATTTCACATTTAAACTGTCAATCAAAAATAATACTAAATTAATACTCCCAATTCCCTCCACTCCCACCAAACAGCCACCATATCTCCATCATAACATCATAAACCCCCACCAAAATCATGTAAGTCACACGACAAGACCCGAGACAACAGACGATAATACAGACAACCGATAAAAAAAACAAGAAAACTATCAAACCCAACGTCGATAAGGAAGATCACCGATAAAAAAACAATCGTCGATAAGCAATAAACACATTTATACTCACGTGGTAAGTAGAGTGTCACAGAACCCGTTGTCACAGAACCCCCCCCCCCTGTTTAACTACTTATCATTCTCACTAATAGTCAATTTTTGATAATAAATATTTAGTAGAGTGTTGCAAAAAATTGAATATTTTTAACTTACCGCTAAGACAATTGAAAATTTTAAAAAATCGGGAAGTTATTGTTTTCACCCCGTTTTCCGAAAATTGAGTTTTCATCAGATCTCGATGTTTTGAGGTCTTAGGAAGCTTCCCTAACTATTCCCGCGATGGTGTCTGTATATCTGTATGTATGTGTGTGTGTGTGTGTGTGTGTGTGTGTGTGTGTGTGTGTGTGTGTGTGTGTGTGTGTGTTTTTTTTTTTTTTTTTTTTTTTTTTTTAAGGGGAGGGAATACTTTTTACAGATTCTAGGAATAGCTGTTTGGCCTGGATATGTGGCGACTCGACGCAGCGTCATACTAAAACTCGACGCTAACGCCCCTACCCACTAAACCCTAAACCTCTTTTCTTCTTTCCTCTAATCCCTCATGGAAACCGCCGTCAGGCATTACTTCGTGAGGGGAGGATCTAGCTACTGCTATTCCTTCTGGTGGCTAAGGTGTTATTCTTTCCTCCTTCTAATTGGCGTCATTCGCTCTTCTTCTTTCTATGGACCGCAGGTCTGAGAGGACTCCCGTGACAAACGTGTGGCGTTCCAGGCAGTCTCTGATGACAGCATTGCTCCTACTATTGTCTCTGGTTGGATTTTCCTCTTCAGGATATTCTCCAGCTCATCTCGCTGTGGATAAAAACGTGGGCACTCAAAGAAGACGTGCTCCGCATCTTCATTGACTCCTGGGCAGGACGGGCACTCTAAGGAATTATCATGCTTAAAGCGGTGGAGATACGCCCGGAAACAGCCGTATCCTGATAACATCTGCGTAAGATAATAGTTGACCTCACCGTGACTCCGGTTTAGCCAAACGTTGATCCTTGATATGAGACGATGCGTCTACCTACCTTTCACTGTGACATCCCACTGTAGTTGCCATCGACTTATGCTCTTCTGCCGTTCTTCTGTTCTAAGCTCCTCAGCGCTTAGTGTGGTTGACTTCTTTCGTTGATAAAGGATCCGTCTTTCCTCAGCTAAGACTCTGAGAGGCAAAGTTCCGGAAATGATACACACTGCTTCCATAGATATTGTGCAGAAGGCGCTCGCTACTCTTAAGGCACTCAGACGGTAGACTGGTCCAGCCTTTCTCCATGATTCTTGCTTCGCTAGTGCGTCCGCCCAGATAGATATTCCGTAAGTGAGCATTGATGTGACTACAGATGATAGCAGTAGTTTTCTGCTCTGCTTTGGGCCTCCGACATTTGGCATCAGTCGTGCTAAGCTAGCTACCACTGCTGATGCTTTTGCACTCACGTGTTCGACTTGCTGCTTGAAGTTGAGTCGGGCATCAAGCATCACTCCCAGATATCGGATATATGGTTGTGATGTGATTTCTTGCTCTCCGACTTTCAGCTTTATGGTCTCTATCACTTTTTTGCTGGTAATAAGCACAACCTCAGCTTCTGTTTAGCCAGTTGTAGATTCATTGAGTCCATCCACCGGTTAACTTTCTCAAAGGTGATACCGAACATGTGGTTTATCTCATCTAGGTGTTTAGCAACGATTACGACAGCTACATCATCTGCATATGCAACAAGCTTGACACTTCTTGGAAGAGTCAGTCTCAGCAGGCCATCATACATAACATTCCACGGAAGTGGACCCAGAACAGAACCCTGGGGTACACCTCCGGTAATACCGTACTCTTTTGGACCATTTTTCGTATCTCAGGATTCTGTCCGTGAAGTAGCTAGCCACTATCCTACGTAGGTATCCTGGTACGTTTTTCTCTTCCAAGGCTTGCATAATGCATTCCCAGTTGGTGGAGTTGAAGGCATTTTTGATGTCCAGAGTGGCCACCAGGCAGTACTTCTTCGCTCCACCGTTCCATCTGATCCCTTCGATTGCCTCCTTGGCCGTTGCAACAACCAAGTTGATTGCGTCCAGGGTTGATCGTCCTTTCCGAAAACCATACTGGTTGTGTGCCAGGAGTGGATCGACAACTGCTTCTATTCTTTGGTGGATTATACGCTCAAGTATCTTACCTGCCGTGTCTAACATACAAAGTGGTCGATAAGATGACGGTTCTTCTGGTGGCTTTTTCCCTTTTGGAAGTAGTACTAGTCGTTGCTGCTTCCACTTCCGAGGGAAAATCCATTTCTTGAGGCATGTGTCGTAGACGTCCAGGAACAATGATGGCACTGCTTTTATAGTTCCCTACACGATTACAAGCCTCCATCAGTTCTCCCTCCGTGACAGATGGAATGTCATCCATTTCATTCTGCGCTAATAGGTAGTTAAACTCGCTTTGTTCGGTGAACAACGCGTTTACGATCTTCTGTAGGAGTTGAGGACACGTGGGTGATGGCATTAGCTGGTTTTTAAGATGGGTCATGACCACCTTATACGGCCTACCCCACAGATCTCTGTCCACCTCGTTGATGAGCTCCTTCCAGCATTTTCTTTTGCTATCTTTGATGGCTTTGTTCAGGGATCGACGGGCTTTTTTGTACTCTGCGACCAGCTCCGCAGAGTTAGGTCGTCGGTAGCCACGCTGAGATATTCTTCTCTTCTGATGACACTCTTTACGAAGGGCGCTGATGTGGTCGTTCCACCAGTGAACGGAAGATCTTGTGTTCATGCCACGTCTACGAGACATACTGGCGTCACAAGCCTGGGTCACTCTTTTCATCAGGTCCTTGGTCTTCTCTTCTGCGCAGCCCGCGATAATCTGGTCACTATTAAGAGCTACTAACAATGCACTTGGGTCAAGAGTTTTTACCTTCCAACCAATGGTGTTAAGTTGCTTTTTAGGTCTTTTCAGGCTCTGGACGTTTGATATTTCCCAGAGAATCGCGTTGTGGTCGCTGGCTGTGTAGATATCCATCACCTTCCAGTTGATATTACCTCTGGTGAGGCTGCTACTGACGAAAGTGAGATCTACAATAGAATTTACGTCTCCTTTGGTGTAGGTTGGTGTATCACCACTGTTGAGCAGTACTACATCTAATGTAGAAAAGGCTTCTAGTAGTTCCTTTCCTCGCGCGTTTGTATGCTCGCTGCCCCAGTCTACTGCCCAGGCGTTGAAGTCCCCGGTTATTGCCACTGGGTGGTAATGCTTCGCGTCCTCAGTAAGTCGATCCAGAAATGCGGTGAATTAGACAGTAGAGAGGCTAGGTGGTACGTAACAGCTATAGAAGCGGATGCCCTCTACTGATTCTGCTACAAAGCCGGCATTGCTGTTGTCGACTGCATTTTGGAAAGGGAGCTTGACCACATGACCAAATGACAGCTTTGGATGTGCTGTCAGATTCCCAGGGTTGGGTACTCAGGTGTTTATATGGCTCTGCTATCAGTACCAAGTCAAGCTCTAGTTCTCGCACGGATTGCATGAGCAGGTCATGCGCTGCCTCACAATGGTTGAGATTGAGCTGTAGTATCCTCATGTTTGTTTGATCGTCAACTTCTGGAGTGCCTCCTGAAATAACGGGCACTTATAAGTACCGGCATGGTGGGCAACATTCTCTGCACTTTCAATCTCAGCACATAATGCACATTTGGCTGGATTTTTACAATCAGCAATCTTGTGCCCTTCCTGTCCGCACCTGATGCAAAGCTTCGACCGGTCCATCTTGTTCTGCACTAGGATCCATGATGTCCGAAATGCCAACATTTAAAGCATTGAATAGGTCTCTTCGTTGCCCTTATTCGGCAATTAACCCAACCAATCCGGATTTTGCTTCTTCCATCCAGTAGTTTCTGTGCTGTTGCTGCTGGTAGAATTACTGTGGCAATTTGAGTACCTCTATCGGCCTTACGGATCTTGATTGCCTCTAGTGGTATCTCACAGCCATCCCCAGCTCCCTTTTGTAGGGCACCCTGGATGTCGTCCTTCGTTGTGTCATCATCGACTGTGTGTGTGTGTGTGTGTGTGTGTGTGTGTGTGTGTGTGTGTGTGTGTGTGTGTGTGTGTGTGTGTGTGTGTGTGTGTGTGGATATATCTAAATCTCTCATAACTTTTGAACGATTTGATCGCAGTTGATGCCATTCGAAAAGGCTTGTCTAAACTTAGATTTTGAAATACTTTGGAACGATTCGGACCGGTAGATTTTAAGAAATCGCAAAAAAGTACAAAAAAAAATTTTTTTACATGGGGTTTTTTTGAAATAACTTTTAAACGGCTTTACCGATCAATTCCAAAAACTGATCAGCTCTTAACATCAAAAAACCACGTCGATCGCCGCCAGTCCGGTCAAAATCAATTGATTCGTTCGTAAGTTATCGTTAACAACAGAAAACCGAAAAAAGTGTTTTTTCGGAATTACTCCGAAATTTTTGGTTCTATCAATTTAAACTTGAAAATTCTTTATGGAGCTTAAATAAAATGCGTCGAATGCCACCAACCGCGTGAAAATCGGTTCATTCATTCAAAAGTTATTGCGATTTGAAAATTCAAAAAATAGTGTTTTATTAATCTTCTATCAAACTTTTGAGCTCAAAGAGCTCAAAGGATACAAAAGCTAGTTTTTTGAACTCGGAGAGCTAAAATACACACAAATTGTATTTATGAGCTCGAAGAGCTCAAAAACGTCATAAATGCAATTTCAAGCATTTAGGTATAGGATTGGCGGGAAGTTGCAGGGATGGCCTTCAGGGTCAAACGTTTTCCTAATTTTTAAAATCTCGCTGAGAAAATCGAAGATTTCCGAATAATCGGGAAGTTATTGTTTTACCCCGTTTTGTAAAAATCCAAGTTTCAACAGATCTCGACGTTTTAAAGCCCTAAGAAACTTTCCTGACTATTTTGACGATGATGTCCGTGCGTCTGTATGTATGTACGGAAGCCTGGTTGGCTCACCGTCAATTTACGAAAAAGTGGCGCTCCTTTCGCCCACCAGTTAACTAGTGCACGAGTCCACTTGTGCACTTATGAACATGTGGAGGCGATGCGACAGTATTAGAAACGTGCTTTTCACAGGTGTCGCCATTTTGGCATGCGCAAATTGAAAAATAACGTCTTATTTTGTTATTGTTTACGTTACGCTACAACAATGTAGACATTAATATTGGAAATTTAAATTTATCTTGATTAATTAATTGCTATTGCTGTAAAATCGCTCGACAAGTGCACGAGTCCACAAGTGCACGAGTTCACGAGTGCACAAGTCCACTAGCACTAGTCCACAAGTCCACATGCACTAGTTAACTTGTGGGCGAAAGGAGCGCCACTTTTTCGTAAGTTGACGGTGAGCCATCCAGGCTTCCGTATGTATGGATGTATGTATGTGTGTGTGTGTGTGTGTGTGTAAACCTCTTGTAACTTTTGAACGGCTTGATTGATTTGAACGCGGATGGTGCCATTTGAAAGGGTTCAACTAAACTTAGATTTTGAATACAAATTGAACCGATTCGGACCGATAGATTTTGAGAAATCTTAAAAAAACTGCGAAAAAAATTTTTTTCAAATGTGGCTTTTTCAGATAACTTTCAAACGGCTTGACTGATCAATTCCAAAAACTTATCAGCTCTTAACATCGAAAAAACACATCAATTGCCACCAAGCCGGTTAAAATCGGTTGATTCGTTCGTGAGTTATCGTTTATGAAAGAAATCGAAAAAGTGTTTTTTTCGAATTACACCGAAATTTCTGGTCTGATCAATTTGTGTTTGAATTTTCAAATAATTTTAATGTCAGCAGTCACATGACCGCCACAAAATTGTATTTTTAAGCTCGAAGAGCTCAAAAATGTCATAAGTGCAATTTTAAGCGCCTAGGTATGGAATTAGCGGGAAATTGCAGGGATGGCCTTCAGGGTCAACCGGTTTCTAATTTTTTTTTCGTTTTTTTGAGATTTCTCAAAATCTATCGATCCGAATCGGTCCAAATTATACTCAAAATTTAATAATGGCCAAGCCCTTTCAAATGGCACCAACCGCAATAAAATCGGATGAGCCGTTCAAAAGTTATAAGCTGTTCACATACTTTCACATACTTTCACACACACACACACACACACACACACACACACACACACTTCAGTACACACACTTCAGTACACACACTTCAGTACACACACTTCAGTAGAAGGCATCCGCTTCTATAGCTGCTACGCACCACCTAGCCTCTCCATTGTTGACTTCACTGATTTCCTGGATCGACTAACCGAAGATGCGAAGCAATACCATCCAGTAGCGATAGCTGGAGACTTCAACTCCTGGGCAGTTGACTGGGGCAGCAAACATACAAACGCACGAGGGAAAGCACTACTGGAGGCCTTTACTACACTAGATGTGGTTTTGCTCAACAGTGGTGATACGCCGACCTACACCAAAGGTGACGCAAGCTCAATTGTAGACCTCACTTTTGTCAGTAATAGCCTTGCCAGAGGCGACTGCAACTGGAAAGTGTTGGACATCTACACTGCCAGCGACCATCATGCGATATTCTGGGAAATATCAAGCGACCAGAACCCCAAGAGACCAGTCAAGCAGTCTAACATCGTTGGTTGGAAGGTAAAATCTTTTGACCCAGAAGCATTACTAATAGTCCTCGATGGTGATCCGATCAACACTGGATGTGCAGAAGAACAGACTAAGGACCTGATGAGGAGAGTAACACATGCTTGTGATGCCAGTATGCCTCGTAAACGTGGCATAAATTCGAGACCTTCGGTGCATTGGTGGAACGACCACATCAGCGTCCTCCGTAAAGAGTGTCATAAGAAAAGAAGAATCTCTCAGCGCGGCTATCAACGGCCCAACTCAGTGGAGCTGATCGCAGAGTACAAAAAGGCGCGTCGTGAACTGAATAAAGCCATCAAAGAGAGAAAAAGAAGATGCTGGAAAGAGCTTATATACGAGGTGGATAAAGACGTGTGGGGTAGGCCTTATAAGGTGGTTATGACCCACCTGAAAAAACAACAAATGCCATCACCTACGTGTCCTCAACTTCTTCAGAAAATCGTCACTGCACTGTTTCCACAGCAACGCAACTACGATTACCAGTTGGCGCCAGGCAAATTTGACGACATCCCACCTGTCACTGAAGAAGAACTGCTGGAGGCTTGTAACCGTGTAGGGAATAATAAAGCGCCGGGATTGGACGGAATCCCTAATTTAGCCTTGAAAACCATCGTAAAGGCAGCTCCAACATTATTCCTAGACGCTTATAATGCATGCCTCAAGGAGGGGACTTTTCCTCGTAAGTGGAAACAGCAACGATTGGTACTGTTACCTAAAGGGAAGAAACCACCAGAAGAACCGTCATCTTACCGACCACTTTGCATGCTAGATACGGCGGGTAAGATACTTGAGCGCATAATTCATCAACGAATAGATGCAGTAGTCGACCCACTCCTGGCAGACAACCAGTATGGATTCCCGAAAGGACGATCAACCCTGGACGCGATCAATCTGGTTGTTAGCACGGCTAAAGAAGCGATCGCAGGAACCAGATGGAAGGGTGGCACAAAGAAGTATTGCCTGGTGGCGGCATTAGACATTAAAAACGCCTTCAATTCCGCCAACTGGAACTGCATCATGCAAGCTCTTCGAGAGAAAAACGTTCTAGAATACCTGTGTAGAATAGTGACCAGCTATTTCACCGATAGAGTTCTTAAATACGACACGAAGAATGGTCTAAAAGAGTACGATATTACAGGAGGTGTACCCCAGGGCTCTGTACTTGGTCCACTGCTGTGGAATATCATGTACGATGGCCTATTGAGATTGAAATTGCCAAGAAGTGTAAAACTCGTAGCATATGCAGACGACGTAGCCGTAGTAATCGTCGCTAAACACCTTGACGAAATTAACAACATGTTCGACTTCACCTTCGAGCAAGTCCATCGGTGGATGAATACGGTAAACCTGCATCTGGCTACACACAAAACTGAGGCAGTGCTTATATCCAGCAGAAAAGTGTTAGAGACCATCAAGCTGAAAGTCGGCGAACAAGAAATCACATCACAACCTTACATCCGATATTTGGGAGTGATACTTGATGCCCGTCTCAACTTTAAACAGCAAGTGGAACACGTCAGTGCCAAAGCGTCAGTAGTGAGGGGCTAGTCTCGCACGACTGATGCCGAACGTCGGAGGGCCAAAGCAGAGCAGGAGACTACTACTATCATCAGTTGTCACATCGGTGCTCACATATGGAATATCCATTTGGGCAGACGCGCTGAAGTTGCAAGAATCATGGAGAAAAGCTGGACCAGTATATCGACTGAGCGCTGTAAGACTAGCCAGTGCATTCCGCACGATATCAGAAGTAGCAGTGTGTGTCATTTCCGGAACTCTGCCGCTTAGAGTTCTAGCTGAGGAAAGACGGAACCTTTACCAACGAAAGAGGTCAACCACACTAAGTGCCGAGGAACTCAGAGCTGAAGAACGGCAGAACAGCATCGCACGATGGCAATCGCAGTGGGACGCCGCGACAACAGGAAGATGGACACACCGTCTCATACCGAAAATCGACATTTGGATAAACCGGAGTCATGGCGAGGTCAATTACTATCTGACGCAGATGTTGTCAGGACATGGATGTTTTCGGACGTATCTTCACCGCTTCAAGCATGATGATTCACCGGAGTGCCCGTCCTGCCCAGGAATCAATGAAGACGCGGAGCACGTTTTCTTTGAGTGCCCACGATTTTACCTACAGCGCGATGAGTTGGAGATGATCCTGAAGAAGAAAATCCAACCAGAGACAATAGTAGAAGCAATGCTGTCATCAGAGGCTGCCTGGAACGCCGCAAACACGTTTGCAACAGAAGTCCTTATAGACTTGCGTTCCATCGAAAGAAAAAGAGCAAATGACAACAACTAGAAGAAAGGTAAAATAATACCTAATTACCAGAAGGAAGAGCAGTCGCTATATCCTCCCCCCACGAAGTAATGCCTAACGGCGGTTTCCATGAGGGATTAGAGGAAAGAGGAAAGGGGTTTAGGGTTTAGTGGGTAGGGGCGTTAGCGTCGAGTTTTAGTATGACGCTGCGTCGAGTCGCCACATATCCAGGCCAAACAGCTACGCCTAGAATCCGTAAAAAGGATTCCCCCCCCTAAGGGAAAAAAAAAACACACACACACACACACACACACACACACACACACACACAAGTTCATACATACAGTATGAGTAGTCAGGGAAGCTTCCTAGGACCTCAAGATCTGATGAAAACTTGATTTTCGAAGAACAGGGTGAAAACAATAACTTCCCGATTTTTGAAAATCTTCGATTTTCTCAGCAGGAAGTTAAAATAATTTTTGAAGTGTAATTTTTTTATTTTAATTTTGATGTATAGCTAACGCAAATGAAGATCGTTTGACTCTTTACTTAGACCTAACTTTTTCTAATTATAGAAATAAAGTGAAAATAGCATTTGTCTTAACCAAGATTCGAACCTGAGCCGCGCGCTTGCCGGACCGATAACTAACCCCTACGCCGTATGACTGATAAGTTGATTCACATTTCATCATTCATATAAACTAAATCTACATGGTGACGAAGTGTGACGGTTTATTATTTATATAATTTATGTTATCTAATATTGTTTTTTGATGGAAATTAACTATTTTTTACAAATGTTTATTAGTTAAAAAAATGCAAGACTTAAGTTCTTATATTACTTCATACTTTTTTTATTGTTGTGTATATTTTAAATATTATATTATAAATTTTACTGTTTAAAATTATCAATATAAAAAATTCAACTGTAAATTATTATATTTTAATTTTTTTAAGACCATATCAATTTTGACGATAAATGCAATTGTTTTGGTTAAGTAATAAATTTTCAATTTCAGCATTTGCTTATAAATATTTGTTAAGCAATAAATATGTACTGTTTAAAATTCTATTACTTAATAATTAATTAACTTTTGATTCTCCATTGAATGACTAAGGCTAGGTTAATCAATTCTGGCTCAAGTAGGGATGGCCGTTCAACGGTCGTGGCTAGGCTTTCCAGCCTTGGCCCAGGCTCGGGTAATCTTTGGGCTGGCCAAGGCTTGGTTTCCCAGTCTCGGCCCAACGCTGGGTTTTTTTCCCTTGTCCATTCTATGGCAAACCAGTCTTGACCCGACACTGGGTTTTCTTCCCTTGGCCATTCTATAGTGAACCAGTCTTGGCCCAACGCTGGGTTCTCTTGCCTCGGCCGTTCTATGGTGAACCAGTCTTGGCCCAACGCTGGGTTTTCTTAACTTGGCCTTTCTATGGCAAACCAGTGTTGGCCCAGACTCGGGTAATCATTGGGTTGGCTAAGGCTGATTACCCAGTCTTGGCCTAAACATGGGCTAATATCGGTGCGCCAAGCTTGGTTGTCTAGTAGTGGGCCAGGTAAGGCCCCATCATTCAACTCTGGCAGTTCCTACATGGGATCTCAAAAACATTTCGAGATAATTGCAAAAAACCAACCCCTCTTTTTATTTACTAATTTGTTTATAACTTTTAAACTAATTGTTTGCGCGATATGACACCAACCGTAAAACATATTTACAGAAAAATCCGCATAAAATGACATCTTGAACGTAATTTTAGGTGGAGACCTTAACCCGGTCGTACAATTTACTCTTGTTGACCAGACTGTTTGCAAGGGTTTCTAAGTATGCCTAGGAAACAAAGGAGAATACCATGAATCCCTAGGCAGCACTTTAATTATCATCACACGTACCCACACAATTTTATTTATCCAAACACACGAAATAATTTTCCCAAATTTATAAAATTAATTTTCCCAAGTTTATTTTCCAATTTAGTGTAAATTATTTTCCCAATTGAAATCCTATCAACTAAATCCGTTTTTCGTAACTAATTTATTGCCGTGGTCTTAATAATACAACACCCAATGAAAAAAGTTTTTATCTAATTATATATGATCATATATAATTATATATGATCCTATATATAATCATACACGATTATATATAGGGCCATATATAATTATATATAAGCCTAGACATAATTAGATCTGATCATACCTAGTTATTATAACCCCATATATGAGTCTATATTAGGGTGTTCCATGAAGGAAAGTATGGCGGGCCCAGGCTTGGCCCAACTCTGTACAACTCTGGGCCAGCCTTGGTTTAAGTCTGGAATGATAACGCTGGCCCAAGCCTGGTTACCAGGACTGGCCCATGCCTGATTACCAGGGTTCGGCAACAGTTAATTTTCAAGTCTGGCCCATGCCTGGTAACCAGGACCGAGCCATAGTTAATTTTCGAGTCTACCTCATGCCATTTAATAAAAAATGATAAAAAAAAAATTTTTGAAGTGTCATTTTTTTAATTTAACTTTGTTGTAGAGTTAACGCAAGCAAGTTTAGATCGTTTGACTCTTTATTTAGACCTAACTTATACTAATTCTAGAAATAATAAAGTGAAAATAGCTTTTGCCCTAACCGAGATTTGAAACCGAGCCGCGCGCTTCCCAGACCGATAGCTAACTCCTACGCCGTACGACCGATAAACTGATTCACATCTCATCATTCATATAAACTAAATCTACATAGTGACGAACTGTGACGGTTTATAATTTATATAATTTATGTTATTTAATATTGTGTTTTTATGAAAATTAACTATTTATTACAAATGTTTATAAGTTAAAAAAATGCAAGAGTTAAGTTCTTATATTACTCCAGACTTTTTACATTGTTCTGTATATTTTTAATATCATGTTATAAATTTTACTGTTTAAAATTATCAATATAAAAAATTCAACTGTAAATTATGATATTTTAATTGTTTTAAGACCATATCAATTTTGACGATATGCAATTGTTTTGGTTAAATAATAAATTTTCAAATTTAGCATTTGCTTACAAATATTCGTTTAACAATAAATATGTACTGTTTAAAATTTTATTACTTAATGATAAATTAAGTTTGGATTTTCCATTGAATGGCCAAGGCTAGGTTACTCAATTCTGGCTCAAGTATGGGTTGCCATTCAACGGCCAAGGCTTGGTTGCCGAGTCTTGGCCCAAGACTGGTTTCTTTTGCCTCGGCCATTCTATGGCGAACCAGTGTTGGCCCAACGCTGGGTTCTCTTGCCTTGGCAATTCTATGGCAAATCAGTGTTAGCCTAGGCTCGGGTAATCATTGGGTTGGCCAAGGCTGATTACCCAGTCTTGGCCCAAGCATGGGCCAATATCGGTGCGCCAAGCTTGGTTGCCCAGTACTGGGCCAGGCATGGTCCCGTCATTCAACTCTGGCAGTTTCTACATGGGGTGCCAAAAAAATCTACTAATTTTTTTTTTCAATAAGTTCTTGAAATTTTGTTAGAAAATACCAAAATAAAAATTCAGTCAAGATATGAGCCCTTAAGATCAATATTCAGAGGTCGCGAACTGAATTTTTCAATTTTTCATTTAATTAACACGGAAAAAAAATTTCTAGAAAGTTTGGATTTTCATTTCTCTTAACTGAACCAACTTCATCAAACGATCAATCAATATTCTTACAGGAAATCGAATGCTGAATAAAAAAGGTTTCTTATTATTTTTCGATAAATTCAATCTTTCAAAAGTTATTCTAGGTTAAAGTTAAGCTTATTCCAAATTTATGGATTATTTCACTTTTACGGTAAATTTATTACACCGGCACACAAAAAAAAAAAATTTGTTTGTACTTTTGACCGAACTCATCTATCGACATGTTTTTCAAGCCACTGAATCTTAATTAGGAGTCCGTTTGGCCCGGTCACCGATGAGATTTGAGTAAAGTTTAAAAAACTCAAAAAAAGGCAAACAATTGCAGTCACAGCGGTGAAAAAATTTTTGTGGATCCGGATCAAGTATGATTTTTATATACTCCAATTTGCTGAATCTAAATCTAAACGTTAATTAGCCTGTTAAGCCGTTAAAATTTGAAAAAATTGTGAAAAACCGAAAAAAATTTCAATAAATCATGAAAAATCAAACTTATCTATGGAAAAAGTTTTTGGATTCAGATTGAGTATGAACTTGAATCTGAAGTTTTTTGAAGTTAAACTTCTGTAGGCGCGACTAGGGAGTAACTCAGATTTTTTTTTCTGACGGAAGTAACGCTTACTATAGTCTGAGGAGTTTCCGCTATTCAAAAATAATAATTTGGATTGGTCGTAAGTAAATGTTATATACTCCATGCTTCTTGACTTATACGCCAGCTAGTGGCAAATATTATAATCAATTAGGATTATTTATTTCCAATATTTTAAAACGGATCAATTGTGAATAGCAAAGTGATTAAAAATTCAACAGTTTTAAAAAAAATTATTTTAAATCGCAAAGTTTTTTGAAAATCTCTAAGTATACTTGTTTATTTATTACTTTTGTAATAAATAAATTTTCTGACGATTACGACATTCTATAAAATTCAATTTGAAAAATCCAAAAGTTCACGACTCATAATGCTAATTTAATTATGAAATATTAAAAAAAAAAAACATAAGTCGTTCAAAATCCCTGAATAAAAAAAAGTATTGAGACAAAGAAAAAAGTATTGAAAAGTATTGGATTGACAAGAAAACCAATACTTTTCAATACTTTTCTCTTTGTCTCAATACTTTTTTTTAATCAGGGATTAGTTGCCGAAAAAACAGCTGTACTAGGAAGGTAATGCACAGGCGCCCCTGGTGGAATAAGTGTACATAATTTGAATAGATATATCACCGTCCATGTAAATTTTACATATATATATATATATACATATATATGTATATATATATATATATATATATATATATATATATATATATATATATATCCGCGTAAAAGCTGGATTGCAGCTGGTATTATCAGAAGTCATGAGGAACCAAAGAAAAAACTTTATAACAACTGGAAAAAAAATATAAATAATTTAGAACTAAAAATTGGTATAATAACTTCATCGTGGAGAAGATAAACTGATAAAAATTGCTAAATGTAATTTTGAAAGAACGGGGGTCAAACCAGATGTAGTGATGGTAAAAAAAATGGCAATGACAGCCATCAATCAAATAGGGAAAGCTTGTTATGAAACTAATAATAATAATAATATTGAATTTTTAACAACTGAAGACAGAAAGATATCTGATCCTCGGGAAGGTACTAATGAGTTTTGTCGAGTATTTTACCAACTCAGTACTAACTTAGCTTCTAAAATTGATAACAGTAAAGTAGGTATAGACAATAAAATTAACCAAGGAATACAAAATCTATTTTTTTCTCAATCCGACTGATACCAATGAAATAGAGGAGATAATAAAATAAAATAAAAAATAAAACTGGAGGCACAGATGGCATAAATGCCAAAAGTTTTTAAAAGCAATTAGTCATAATATTAGCTTGAAACCACTAGAATATCCCTCATTTTTAATGTATGTATGCGTTGAAGGCATTTATTTCAATAACTTTTAAAATGTGCTGAAATTATTCCTATCTATAAATCGGGGGATAGACATCACCACGACGAACTATCGCCCGATTTCACTTATTTCCAATATTGCAAAAATACTTCTGAGAAACTCGATACATAAACGAATGTATAATTTTATTTCAGGATGTGTACTATAGCGGAGGAACAGCCTGATTCGGTTTTATTAAAAACAAATCTACTAAAAGATGCAATCTTGCATCAATAACGTGATTTTATCACCAATATATCGAATCTGGATAAAAATAATCCAACCGTTATAAGTTTTCTTAGATTTGGCAAAGGCTTTCGATACTGTTGACCATAAAATATTTACTGGATAAACCACAGAATTGACGGTATCAGAGGAGTAGCGAATAATTTAATTAAAGATTACTTAACAAATAGATATCAGGATGTTAAAAATGAACATAATCAGAAGTAAAAAGAGAATAGTAAAAATTGGAGTCCCTCAAGGGATCGATATTAGAACCTTGTTGTCCTTTTATATTAATGATATGGAGTTAACATTTTTCTCCATCGAAAACAATTGCAGGCATATAAAGCTGATGATACTGTTATCAAGCTTGTGCGGGCAAATCCTGGAGGCTGAAGCTGAGGGTAATTTAAATAGATATCCTAGACAATATTGGAAACTGGTTAAGAGACTTTAGTACTTGTCTCTAAACGTTGACAAAAACAACATACCATAACATTGGCTGCAATAGTAGTAATAGCATTCCCTGGAAAAGCAGCTGTTTTTGAGTTATCAATTTATAATAAAAATAAAAAAGAAAGTTATTTCAGTTTTAACAAATACCACAAGGGGTATTTCTTTTGACTGTCATGCAAGATGGAGACAAGTAACATCACAGACCTTATGGCCAAAAACAAAATTTTTCTATTTTTATTTCACAAATTAAAATGAACTCACTGACCAAAAACACTAAAAATAATATATCACACTTTGTTTGAAAGTATCATAAACTATGGTATAATTGCGTGGGGAGGATGTTATAAAAGCAGCATTAACTAAGGTAAGCTGGTATGCAAAATAAACTAGTTGATATAATTAAAGACAGAAGTATGTGAGAATCGCGCAGTTGAATATACTTTTATCATCGAGTCTATCTACTACCATTTTAATACATGCAGAGAGTCTTATATAAACTATCAGGCAAAACTAGAACTAAGCCAATAATCCAACCGAAAATTAACAAAAAGCATAGCCTTTAAAAAACTCATATGTGGTAGCGGTAAAAATTATAATTTATTACCAAACATCCTTAAATCCTTACACCCTCAATAAAAATTAAGCAAAGAAAAAAAATAATGAATTGGAAGATGTGGGTAAATATAATGAACTATGTTTAGTATTGAATAAGTGCAATATAGAATGTCAGCAGTGAACTTCTTTTTGCTATATATTGTACATTGATATAATATGATATCTACTATTTATATCTTTTTATATAAGAGAGTAAAAATTACTAAATTCTATAATCTTTTCTTTTCTCAGGGAAATTGTTATCTTTAAATATATTTTTTACCAATCTATTTAGAAACAGGACATAATTATAAATATAATATACTTAAGTTAAAACTTAACCAGGCCTACTTGCACAGATGATTAATTTTCATCTCTATAGGTGCATACTATATATGTGTATTTTGAGTGTTATATGCCTGTATGTATGTATATTATCCTATTGAAAATAAATAAATAAAAAATAAATAAATAAATAAATATGGATTTAATAAATATCAGATATATTGTTAAATAAAATTTCTTTCTTTCAGATCACCTTTCCTCCTTCCTCTACCACCAACAGATTATAAAAACTCAGCTCTGGTTTCCGGTTCCAGGAACCGAGATATAAAATCCTGAAGTGGCATACTTGTTAATTTAGAATCATTCATTTATTACTGTGCTTTTATATAAATTAAATAAGGGAACCAATAAGAACAAACCAAAACAACCCAGGGGTACAAGTTTAAATATTCTAATAAAGCACAATTTTTGGCCTAAAAAATTACATCCTGGAAATATTTTTCGTTAAAATTTTAGACCTTAAAAGAAAAAATATAATAATTTTGAAAAATTTGATTGCTTTGAATAAAAGCAAAATTCTTGATCGAAGTATAATTGAGTAATTTATAAAATTAAAATTAATTTAAAGAGTAATCGAAGTATTATTGATTTAAAAATTTTCTACTTTATTGAAAACAATCGAAATTTTTCCTTGTTCATGTTATTTTTTATAACTAGAATTCAAATTTGCGCCTGCAAGCTTCTTATTGTAGAGTTTACATATATTTTTCATGCTTATGATATATTCGACCAATCACGTTACGAATAGTTTGATGCCTTTACATTTCATCTCTATTTTATTATGGGATAAGTAAATATCTAAAAATTAAAAAAATAATTACCCTAAATTAATTTTTAAATTAAAATTCCAAACGCTTCACTCCACTTGAAACTCTGTATCTTGAATATTTATATACTTTTTATTTTTACATATCTACATATCTCTCTTAATACATATAAAATCAACAAATACTTACCCGTATGAAAAACTATATATGGCTGAACATATATGGAAAGTTATATGGGGAATATGTGATTATATATAGCGGCAAAATTATATATATGAAATAATAAATGTTTTGTTAATATAATTGTTCGGTGAACAAGGCTCAGTAGCGATTAACTCGCTCCTGGGGGACTCCCAAATTCAAGAGACGCACCTGTCCACCGCTAGTTCCCGCTTAAGCTAACCGCCTGCACAAAGCTTAGCTTGACTGATTACGTCATGGCGTGATTGGCTGATTGCTCAGCAGACATGC
>NC_058160.1:11219825-11238800 GCF_020080835.1 Cotesia glomerata
TTTGGGTTGGCCAAAAATTTGAAAAATTCTCAAAAGTGTTTTTCAAAGGGTAGAAAAGAATGGAAATGTTTCAGCAAAATTTAAAGGGGTCAAGTTCAAAAGTGGTCGATTTGGCATGGAATACCCCATATATAGATTTATTGGCACCAGATGTACAGCTTGTCTAACAAACTCTGATACATCATTCGCTTAAATCTACTTTTCTTACACTAATTTTATAATTTATTATTTTATTTTAGTATTCCAACTTGATAGTTAATCTATATTTCAATCTATAACGCTAGTAAATACTTTCTTCGACTTTGGGTCGTTTCCTTAGTTTCAGTTTATCGCATATAGCAGATTCTTTTCAAATTTGGAGCTTATAGGAGCTACAGCTCGAAAATTTAAAATTTTGGTGTTAAAACCCACCCCGCACCCCCCTGTGAGGAGGGATATCGTAAAATTCGTTCATAAATTATTTTTACATTACTTACAGAAAATTCATACCAAATTATGAGTCTGTGGAAACTGTAGTTCGGAAATTTAAAAATTTTCATTGTTAACGCCCACCCCCGCAATCCATGACCGGGGTAGGCTGTCATTAAATCCGCTCTTGAATCATTTCTGCATCCCACTTAGGAACAGATTCTTACCAAATTTGAAGCCTATCGCAGGGAGCTACAGCTCGGAAAATTAAAATTTTTTCCAAAATTATTAAGACCCACCCCCGCACTCCTCTGTGGGTGGGATATCGTAGAATACGTTCATAAATTATTTTTACATCCACTTACACAAAATTCATACAAAATTAGGAGTCTGTAGGAGCTAAAAGTCGAAAATTTTTAATTTTCATTGCTAACGTCCACCCCCGCAATCCATATTGGGAGTAGATTGTCGTAAAATCGACTCTTAGATCATTTCTACCTCGCATATAGCAGATAATTATCAAATTTTGAGCCTTTAGGAGCTAGAGCTAAAAAATTTAAAATTTTCATTGTTAAGACCCACCCCCGCATTCCTCTGTGGAGTGGGATATCGTAAAATTCGTTCATAGAATATTTTTACATCACTTACACAAAATTCATACAAAATTAGGAGTCTGTAGGAGCTAGAAGTCGGAAATTTTTAATTTTCATTGTTAACGTCCACCCCCGCAATCCATATTGGGAGTAGATTGTCGTAAAATCCGCTCTTAGATCATTTCTACATCACATATAGGAGATTCCTACCAAATTTGAAGTCGATAGGAGCTATAGGTTAAAAATGGGAATTTTCTATTGTTAACGCCCCCGCAACCCCCCTTGTGGGTGGAATTTCGTAAAATCCGTTCTTAGCTGACCTCTACTCGGCGAAAGGAATATTCCTACCAAATTTCAAGTCACTACGCCTTATGGTTCCAGAGATATCGTGATGAGTCAATATATAGGTGGGAATCTCTTATATATATATATAGATATAGATATATATATATATATATAGATTAACTTAAATCGACCGTTTCTTTATAATAATTTAACTATATCGTCATGAAATTTTAGAGAAGATACATCAGACACAATTTAAAATTTTAATTTTTATCATTAAAATCAGTATAATCATTTAACAAAATCAACTTAAAGGGTTATATCCACTTGCGAGGCAGAAAAAACGCGTTTTTTTGTGAATTTTTTCCAAAGAGGCATTTTATTTTATACATTAATGGAAAAAATGTACTTAAACAGAATTTCATGTACTTTAACAATCAGCGGTTTATTTAAAAAAATATTCGATCCCCTAGCTCCTGTAGATGATCTGCGAAGAGACCTCCAAAAAAAAGTGCTTGGCGGAGAGCAAGATATCTCTGGTCCAAATTATCTGAAAACCAAAAACCAAAAATATTTAGTTTTGTAATGAATAAATACAGGTAATGATCGAAGGTCTAGTCAAAATTTTGATTTTTGACAAAATGGCGGCTGTTAAAAAAAAAATTCAGTTTTTCATGAAAATTTTTCACTTCAAAGTGGCTTAAAAAATCGAAATTATTGCCCAAAACCTTATTCCTAAGACCATTACCTGAAAAATATATCTGAGTAAGTCGTGTGAAAATTTCAAACCGATTGGTTTAGCGGTTTCGGAGAAATTTTCCTCACCGACTCTGAAAACACGGTTTTGAAATAAACGCGTTTAAAGTTTCGGGAACGATTTACACTAAATTAAAAATTTTTTTTTTTAACTTACATCGTGTCATCTATTCCAGCACATAAGAGGAACCCTCTGCTTCGTCGTTTGCCTCCAAAATGTTTAGATGTTGTTGTCTACGAGCCATTCTCCCCTCGCGCGTCGACCCTTGCGCTCTTGCGTCCGAAATTGAGATGCGCTCTGCGTCCTCTTTACTCACGTAGGAATGAGCATTGGGTCCAAGTAATAATCACATAGCACTCATATAATAAAGAAGAGATGTTTTACCTTCATTAAAGACCCCGGCTGCCATGTTTGCAGCTATTTCCACAATTTTAGAGCCAGCTGGAATAATTTTTGGAGTTATTTTCCATATCAGCTGATTATAACTTTCATTATTGTTCTGGGTAAAACCACCAACGTCCCAAACACAATATAAGTCGAGAACAAAAGGATAGAAGCTACCAGAAACAGCTGCTACTCCGGCTCGTGCTCCGCCTACTTTCGAACGCTCGGAGACGTTCTTACTAATACGCTCATATCTCCGAAACTAATTGTCGGATCGATTTGAAATTTTCAGAGAATATTCTTGAATATATGTACAATCAAAAAATGAAAAAAATTCGATTTTTTGAAAATCACAAGTGGATATAACCCCTTAATAATATTTATGTTATATTTAGCTGTGTTATGATATAATGGAGTTAGTTCATCCTTCATGATCATTCCAATGCATATGAGCTATTTCAGTTATTAATGATTTAGCTATTATTTCTTATAAAGTGTATGATTATTAATTCCTACTGTCCCAACAATCAATCGATAAAATTCGAAATCAATATGTATTTATCCTAACATTGTACAAAATAATACTGTTGAATAATTATATAGAATACTAGCTGTTACCCGCCCGCTCCGCTGGGCACTTTATAGAATTGTATTTTGAGATCTAGACTTGAAATTCAATTGGAGTATTGTTCTGACTTGCACAGATTCAGAATTCTATCGGATTGGCCTGTACCTTTTATCCATGTCATAATTCTAGCGAATATCCATTGTAACTTTCAATGTGCAATCACTATAACATTCCCGTGGCTTTCTCTAAAAATGAATAATCATTTTTGGATTTACGATTTTAATTTTTGATTTTACGAAATCTCTTAAAATGAATAGCCAAATTTCTTTTCCACATATCAAGTGTTTAGAAAATGTTTTCATTTTAATCTGTTACATTCCCGCGATCCCGTAATAAGAACAATTCATTGGTTATGTGATCAGCAAAAATAAAATGTATGCAAAATACTTAGTCCGTTGACTATATAGCTACATGTAAAGTTAAATTTTAGAAACCTTACAATGACTTTTTCGCCGCTGCCAAGGAGACGATTGTGGTAAGAAAATATAATTATTAAAAAAGGAAAATATTTTAATCCATTGACCTTGGAGGCCATCCCTGTAATTACATGTTTCTCTTAAGATTCTATCCAATTTTATATCTCTAGGAAATATATTTGAAGAATATGAATTTTTTAACAACTATCACTCCCGCACTCTTATGTTAGAGAGAAATTTCGTAAGATCCTATTCGAGATGATTTTTACATTAAAAATAAAATATTTCAAGAAAACTTCGAGTCCATAGAAACTTGTTTTGAAAAGAAAGATTTTCATTGTTAACGCCTCCGCAGTCCCTTTGGAGTTGGAATTTGATAAAATTCATTCTTAGCTGAACTTGACATGATACATGAAGACTCCCACCAAATTTGAAGTCTGTCGAAGTTACAGTTTGGAAATTAAAATTTTAGATTTTAACACCCACCCCCGCAATTCCTATCGGAAGTAAAATTTATTGAAATCCATTTAGAGATGATCTCTACAGGAGAAATAACAGATTTCTACCAAATTTAGAGTTTTCAGAAGCTATATTATGGAAATGAACATTTTTTATTGTCAACACCCACTCCCGCGATCCTTATTGGAGGTGATTCGTTGTAAAATCCGTTCTTAGATCATTTCTATATCACATATAGAAGACTCCTCTCAAATTTGAAGTCTATAGGAGCTATAGCTTTGAAATTAAAAATTTTAATTGTAAATACCCACCCCCGCAAACCCCTGTGGGGTGAGCTATCGTAAAATTCGTTCCTATATTATTTCTACATCTCTAACAGAAAATTCCTACCCAGTTTGGAGTCTATTGGAGATATAGTTTGAAAACGGGAATTTTTTATTGTTATCGCCCTCGCAATCCTCTTTGGGGTAGGATATCGTAAAATTCGTTCATAAATTATTTTTACATCATGTACAGAAATTTCCTATAAAATTTGGAATCTGTAGGAGCTATAGCTTGAAAATTAAAAATTTTCATTGTTAATACGCACCCTCGCAACCCTCTGTGGGGTGGGATATCGTAAAGTTCGTTCATAGATTATTTCTAGATCTCTTACAGAAGATTTTTACTAAATTTGGAGTCGATAGGAGCTATAGTTTAAAAATGGGAATTTTTTATTGTTAACGCCCCCGCAACCCCCTTTGTGGGTGGAATTTCGTTAAATCCGTTTTTAGCTGACTTCGACTCGGTAAAAAGAATATTCCTACTAAATTTCAAGTCTCTAGGTCATGTATGGTTCACAATGATTTCTCCTGAATTTAGTTGACAACCGAATGTATGAGTGCAATTCATCTATTTTGACAGTTATTAGCAACGGTAACCATAGCAACGGTAACTATAGCGGCGTTACCGATAACGGTAACCATGGCAATGGTAACCATGGCAACGGTAACCATGATAACGGTAACCATCACGCAACGGTAACCATGGCATGCGGTAACCATGGCAGCGGTAAGCTTATGGCAGCGGTAGCTGATGGCAACGGTAACCATGAATAACGGTAAGACTTAGCAACGGAACCATAGCAGCTTGGTAACCATAACACCGGTAACCATAACTACCGGTAACTATGGCAACGACCAGCCTAACACGCGGTAACTATGGCAGCAGTAACTATGGCAACGGTTATCATAGGCAACCATGGCAAACTGTAACCATGGCAACGAGTATGACCATAGATCCGTAATCATTAAATGGTTATTAGCGGACTGGTGGGGGGACGTTCTATAATTGATGGTGCCACTTGATGGTTTCTTAGATTGGCGAGTCAAAAATGACATTTTTAAAAAAGAGATATAGGGAAGGAAAAAGGCACACGGGAGGGAGGGGAGAGGAGAGAGGGGGGTAGCATACGTGATGGTAGACCGAAAATCCATTTTGGCTAGGAATTGCGTAAAATCCGTTCTTAGTGAGGCGTCAACATCACGAGATGGAGTAACTATGCTGAATTTCAAGTCAATCGGGTGAATCGATTTGCGAGATCTCTTGATGAGTGGTGAGTGGTATTTCGCTCATATATAGATTATTTTTACATTACTTACAGAAAATTCATACAAAATTATGAGTCTGTCGGAGCTGTAGCTCAGAAATTTAAAATTTTCATTGTTAACGCCCACCCCCGCAATCCACATTGGGGGTAGGCTGTCATTAAATCCGCTCTTGAATCATTTCTACATCCCATAGAACAGATTCTTACCAAATTTGGAGTCTATAGGAGCTACAGCTCGGAAATTTAAAATTTTCTTTGTTAAGACCGACCCCCGCACTCCTCTGTGGAGTGGGATATCGTAAAATTTGTTCATAAATTATTTTTACATCACTTACACAAAATTCATACAAAATTAGGAGTCTGTAGGAGCTAGAAGTCGGAAATTTTTAATTTTCATTTTTAACGTCCACCCCCGCAATCTATATTGGGAGTAGATTGTCGTAAAATCCGCTCTTAGATCATTTCTACATCACATATAGGAGATTCCTACCAAATTCGAAGTCGATAGGAGCTATAGGTTAAAAATAGGAATTTTCTATTGTTAACGCCCCCGCAACCCCCCTTGTGGGTGGAATTTCGTAAAATCCGTTCTTAGCTGACCTCTACTCGGCGAAAGGAATATTCCTACTAAATTTCAAGTCGCTACGCCTTATGGTTCCAGAGATATCGTGATGAGTGACTATCTATATCTATAGAAAGTCTCCTATATATATATAGATTAGTATTTAGTAACTTTCTACTTTTATTCTAATGATTTCTCTGAATTTAGTTGACAACCGAATTTATTATTACAATTCATCTATTTTGACAGTTATTATAGCAACGGTAACCATAGCAACGGTAACTATAGCAACGGTTACCATGATAACGGTAACCATGGCAATGGTAACCATGGCAACGGTAACCATGATAACGGTAACCATAGCAACGGTAACCATGGCAACGGTAACCATGGCAACGGTAACTATGGCAACGGTAACTATGGCAACGGTAACCATGATAACGGTAACCTTAGCAACGGAACCATAGCAACGGTAACCATAACACCGGTAACCATAACACCGGTAACTATGGCAACGGTAACCATAACACCGGTAACTATGGCAACAGTAACTATGGCAACGGTTATCATGGCAACGGTAACCATGGAAACTGTAACCATGGCAACGGTTACCATAGCAACCGTAACCATTGCAACGGTTGATTAGCGTGGGTGGTTGCGGGGGGGGGACGTTCTATAATTGATGGGTGCCACTTGATGGTTTCTTAGATTGGCGAGTCAAAATGACATTTTTTAAAAAAAAAAGAGAGAGAGATATAGGGAAGGGGGAAAAAGGCACGGGAGGGGAGGGGAAGAATGAGAGGGGGGGTAGCATACGTGATGGTAGACGAAAAATCCATTTTGGCTAGGAATTGCGTAAAATCCGTTCTTAGTGAGCGTCAACATCACGAATGGAGTAACTATGCTGAATTTCAAGTCAATCGGGTGAATCGATTTGGAGATCTCTTGATGAGTGAGTGAGTGGTATTTCGCTTATATATAGACTAGCTGTTACCCGCCCGCTCCGCTGGGCACTTTATAAAATTGTATTTTGAGATCTAGACTTGAAATTCAATTAAAGTATTGTTCTGACTTGCACAGATTCAAAATTCTATCGGATTGGCCTGTACCTTTTATCCATGTCATAATTCTAGCGAATATCCATTGTAACTTTCAATGTGCAATCACTTTACCATTCCCGTAGCTATCTCCAAAAATGAATAATCATTTTTGGATTTACGATTTTAATTTTCGATTTTACGAAATCTCTTAAAATGAATAGCCAAATTTTTTTTCCACATCTCAAGTGTTTAGAAAATGTTTTCATTTTAATCTGTTACATTCCCGCGATTCCGTAATAAGAACAATTCATTGGTTATGTGATCAGCAAAAATGAAATGTATGCAAAATACTTAGTCCGTTGACTATATAGTTACATGTAAAGTTAAATTTTAGAAACCTTACAATGACTTTTTCGCCGCTGTCAAAGAGACGATTGTGGTAAGAAAATATAATTATTAAAAAAGGAAAATATTTTAATCCGTTGACCTTGGAGGCCATCCCTGTAATTACCTGTTTCTCTTAAGATTCTATCAAATTTTATATCTCTAGGAAATATATTTGAAGAATATGAATTTTTTGACAACTATCACTCCCGCACTCTTATGTGAAAGAGAAATTTCGTAAGATCCTATTCGAAATGATTTTTACATTAAAAATAAAATATTCCAACAAAACTTCGAGTCCATAGAAACTATTGTTTTGAAAAGAAAGATTTTCATTGTTAACGCTTCCGCAGTCCCTTTGGGATTGGAATTTGATAAAATTCATTCTTAGCTGAACTCGACATAATACATGAAGACTCCCACCAAATTTGAAGTCTGTCAAAGTTACAGTTTGGAAATTAAAATTTTAGATTTTAACACCCACCCCCGCAATTCCTATCAGAAGTAAACTTTATTGAAATCCATTTTGAGATGATCTCTACAGGAGAAATAACAGATTTCTACCAAATTTAGAGTTTTCAGAAGCTATATTTTGGAAATGAACATTTTTTATTGTCAACACCCACCCCGCGATCCTTATTGGAGGTGATTCGTTGTAAAATCCGTTCTTAGATCATTTCTATATCACATATAGAAGACTCCTATCAAATTTAAAGTCTATAGCAGCTATAGCTTTGAAATTAAAAATTTTAATTGTTAATACCCACCCCCGCAAACCCCTGTGGGGTGAGCTATCGTAAAATTCGTTCCTATATTATTTTTACATCTCTTACAGAAAATTCCTACCCAGTTTGGAGTCTATTGGAGCTATAGTTTGAAAACGGGAATTTTTTATTGTTAACGCCCTCGCAATTCTCTTTGGGGTAGGATATCGTAAAATTCGTTCATAAATTATTTTTACATCACGTACAGAAATTTCCTATAAAATTTGGAATCTGTAGGAGCTATAGCTTGAAAATTACAAATTTTCATTGTTAATACCCACCCCCGCAACCCTCTGCGGGGTGTAATATCGTAAAGTTCGTTCATAGATTATTTCTAGATCTCTTACAGAAGATTCTTACTAAATTTGGAGTCTATAGGAGCTATAGTTTAAAAATGGGAATTTTTGATTGTTAACGCCCCCGCAACCCCCTTTGTGGGTGGAATTTCGTTAAATCCGTTTTTAGCTGACTTCTACTCGGTAAAAAGAATATTCCTACCAAATTTAAAGTCTCTAGAGCTTATGGTTCCAGAGATATCGTGATGAGTGACTATATACGTGGAAATCTCATATATATATAGATGTGGGTGAGTGCATGGATGGATGCGTAGGAGTGCATGGATGGATGCGTGAGAGTGCGTGGGTGGATGCGTGAAAGTGCGTGGATGGATGCATAGGAGTGCATGGATGGATGCGTGAGAATGCGTGGGTGGATGTGTGGTAGTGCGTGGGTGGATGCGTGGGATGGTGTGGATGGAGAAGCATTGAAAGCGTAGAGTTGATGTTATACATTTTTTCGACTTCTTTATAAGCTAGAAAAAAAAATAATGACGAAAAAACGATCGTCTTTTGTTTTATTGACGGAAACAAAAAACAAATGACTACACACATAAATTAATAAAAAAAATGGGAATTTTCTATTGTTAACTCTCCCGCAAGACCCCTTGTGGGTGGAATTTCGTAAAATCCGTTCTTAGCTGAGCTCTACTCGGCAAAAGGAATATTCCTACCAAATTTCAAGTCAATCGACGTAATAGTTTCTGAGATTTCGTGATGAGTGAGTTAAAAAATCGGATCTCCTATATATATATAGATTCACAAATATAGGTATACAAATACATAGAGTGATCATATAATGTTACATGATCATCTATTAGGGCTTTTACCTTATATAAAAATTTTTAATTTTTTTTATATTTAATGCCTTCTTATTATCCTTTAGGAATTGAATTTTATAATTTTTTAGTTAACGCCCACGCAAGGATTTGTGAGGGTGGCATTTCATAAAATTCATTCTTTACAGCTCAAAAACTCCAAAAAAATCAATCTGGCCAAGTTTCAATCCTTTAGCTGCTATAGATTAAAAGGTACAATTTCTTTTAATTTTACGCCCACGCACGGACATGTGGGGGTAGAATTTAATGAAATTTATTCTTAACAGCTCAAAAACGCCAAAAAAGCATTCTGGCCATGTTTCAAAGTATTAATAGCTATAGATTGAAATTTACGAATTTTTTCTTAATTTGACGCCCACGCACGGGCACGCCAGGGGGGTGGAATGTCACAGAATTCGTTTTTAAAAAATTTCTAAATGTAATTTGAAACATTTTGACCAAGTTTTGAACTATTAAAAGCAATAATTGAAAAATATGAATTTTTTTTCGTGAACACCCCCGCAACCCTCCTGGTGGGTGGAATTTCGTGAAATCCGTTCTTAGCTGACCTCTACTTGGCAAAAGGAATATTCCTGCCAAATTTCAAGTCTCTAGGTCTTATAGTTCCAGAGATATCGTGATGAGTGACTATCTCTATATCTATAGAAAGTCTCCTATATATAAATATATATATATATAAATATAGATAGATAGATAGATAGATAGATTAGGGTGATTTTTTTTTACTTTATTTTTTCGGTCCCATCGTGAATTCTTGTTGGAAATACCCAAAAAAAAATTCCCTGGAAGTTTGAGCCCTTAATATTAATTTACGTCCTCAAACAAGGCGTGTGAAGATTTCCCATCGAAAATACACTGAACCTGATTTTTTTTATCAAATTCGCGTTTTTCGCATTTATCTCGTACATAACAAGAGCTACGGAAAAAATGTGAATAATAAACTTGTAGGGAATTTAATTTTTCACAAAAAAAGTCTTATAGACCAAATCGCTAAGATCAATATTAAGCGAGATATTAAGACTTGAATTGATTTTTCCGTGAAATTTTGGCTGATCATTGGTTTTAACTTATTAATATCTTGTTTTCTTTCTCTGGAATATTATATTTTTTGTTCAATATATTTTTTTAAGGCTAGAAAAGTAGGATATGATAAACATCTTACATTACAAAAGTTTATATATAAAGAATAGGCTGTATCAAAAAAATCGACTATTTTTTTTTTGAAAACTATACGGAAAACATTGTTCAGGATACCGAAAAAAGGCGCCTGGTAAAACGGGAGCTCTTAATTTTAATATTAAGTTGTGCCTCATCACGATTTTCCATTTTCCATTTAATTAACATAGGAAATTTTTTTGTGCTAAGTTTGGAATTTTGTAGCTCTTCAACGAATAGTTGAATTGTTTGGGTCACAGGGTATTCTTGTAGGAAATTGAACGTTCTTTAAAAAAGGTTTCGAATAATTTTTTGATAAATGCAATCCTTCAGAAGTTATTCGAATTGGAAATTGACACTCATAAAAATTTTTAAGTTTTTTTACTAAGAAATTTTGTAGCTCAACGATTGCTAGTGATAAATATTTAATATTAAAAATAAATGCACTAGCCAGAGTCATACATATGTCAGCGTCTCAGTGTACGAGTTAGGTTACTACTATTTATCTCACAAATATAGTCATGCTGTACAACTTTATAGTACAGTGCCAGTCAAGTTCTTACGTTGGCCAGAATACAATTTGAATTTACACAATAAATTCGAGTACATGCTACTCAGATTCTCGGTATCAGTTCTAAAATTCAAAGTATTATTAACAGAAATATGTACCATCTCACTCACATTACGCTTATACCGTATTCGTTCTCTATTAAGTACTTTGACATTGTCAAATTAAAATCTGTGTCCAGTTTCTATATGATACAAGCTTAAAGCTCTTTTATCTTTTATTTTTCCAGCATTTTTACAGTTATACAAATGCTGATATATCCTGCTATCTAAGTACTGGCTAGTTTGTCCAACATATACCCGTCCACAGCAGCATGGAATTTTAAACACCACATTTGAAATTTTTTTCAGATCATCCTTATCCTTCGAAGTCGAAAATACTTGACTCACTTGTTGTTATAAAATGCAAGTCTTCAGTCTGTACCCAAGAAACATCTATTGGTGGAATTAGAAAGACCTTTGATGAACGGGAATCTAAACCTATTTTCTTGATAGTTATTATTATTTCTTCGACATCCGATGACCGTAGCACCAACTTCTTTTGCATTATTATAATTTAAATGTATTTCTTTAAATTTTCCAATACATTTAATAAAGAAAAAATTTGGGTAGTTGTTCAGCCGTAATAATTCTTTCACTCTTGCAAGATTTCTTTCGTGAAACGAGCCATGACTCAATTTTATTGCTCTAAACAATAAACTTAACGCCACACTCTATTTCTGTGCTGTACACGGAAAGAAAATTGTACGAAAAATTACGATGAAAACATCGTAATTTTTAGTATAAAATATTGTTGTGCCGGACCAGAACTCGAACATTATAATTTATACGATGCAACATCGTAAATTTCTATCACTCAAATTAAAAAAAAGTTTAGGTCACCGAAAAAATAATTCTGTATCACCGAGGAATCGAACCCGGTGTCCTCTCCGCCACAAGCCCAAGGTTTAGCCCCTTACGCTATCAGAGAATATCTAAACTTCCTATTCAGTCACATAATAAGACCTTCCATACAGTAGTTTGTCATCTTTCGGTGGTGGCGTTGCAAACTACTGAACTCTGTCTCTTTTATTAAAAAATATAGTATGCGTCCTTATTCACTTGCTCTTACGGAATAAAAATTTACATCGTAATAAGAAATAACATCGTAATTTTCAATAATTCAAATTGTATTCTGTTGACGGCAGCATCGTAAAAATCAAGATTCTGAAAGTCTAGTCTTAGATTACGATGTTACCATTGTAATTTTTCATAGGATTTTTTTTCCGTGTAGGATGATGTGAAATAAAATTTATAAATCTCTCCGAGCTCATTGTTCTCTGATACCAATTAGTCAACAACCTACCATCATCAGACCTTATTATAATTAAATCCAGGAAAAGTATTATTTTCTTGTTCACATTCCAAAGTCAATTGAATATTACCATGGAAACTACTGAAATAATGCAATAAGTTATCTTTTTTATCCTCAGGAACAGCAACCAACGTGTCATCGACATAAACATAGAAGTGTAACTTTAAATGGTAGTGAGTCAATGATCTTAGTTAGTACGAAATACATAACTATATTCGCCAACGATGGACTAGCAAGATTGCCCATGCTAGTGCCATCAACTTGCAGGAAAATTTTATTCATAAACATGAAATAACTCATGTCAAAATATATGCTAATCATCTCGATCAAGAGTTCCTTCGGTACACTCAGGAATTCCTTGAAAATATCCCACAGCTACGATCTTTATCACAAGATCTTATGAATCATCGTAAACAGCGATACTACGTCTAGAGACACTAAAATGTACACTGGTAGTAACTTAACTGAGTTTAACTTTTCGACCAGCGACGAAGAATTTTTAACGTTTACTTCAAACGTATTGATCAATAGAGTCAATATTTTATCCAATAATCCAGCCAAACTATAACAAGGAGAATTAATATACATGAAATTACAGATCTTAATTTACATCTTGTTTATAAACTTTGCGTGAGCCATAGATCTTAGGAAGTACTGCATTATTAACCTTGAGGCATTTTTTAGTTCATTCATCAACATGTTTTTCATTTATCAACAGCTCAATAAAATTATTTATCTTCTTCTGATAGTTCAACGTTGGATCTTTATTTACTCTTCTATAGACCCTAGCATCACTTAGCATATCTCTCATGCACATTTCATATTCATCTCTGTCCATCAGTACCGTAGTTCCACCTTTATCCGCTCTGGCAACAACCACGTCCGTGTTCTGTCGCAGGAATCTTCTCGTTCTGAAAAGATCTTTGATCATCTCCATACTTTTACCGTCAATCCTTTTTTCTAGACAATTATTAAATAATTTAGTTACAGCATAAACACATATTGCACGAATATTATTTCTCAAAGCCTTCATCTTATCGCTTACTAAGTCTGTTGGTTTTACTCTCATGATGCTGAATTCAAGATCTTTAATTAAAGTAGGTATTTGAAAATCATTATTTGTTAAACGTACTCCAAACTTAGCTGGTAACTGCAAAATCTTTAAAACATAGTCGGGGATCTATACTTTAAAGAAATTAAAAACAAACTTCTCTTTATTCTTTCCATTAAAGTCTACAGAACCTGGTGCTATAGCCAACAATATTACCTGGCACTGTAGTTAACAATATTATGTTAATTTAGATTAACAATTTAGATGTAAAAAAATAGTGATTCTAAAATACATGAATTTCAAAATTCAGTCTAACGTTATGTTTCAATGAATTTGAAGTCCCTACAAAACCATAACACGGTGCTTATAACTAGTCACGAAAATTAAGGGATATAAAAATTCCAAATTTTTGGGTGATTTTCAACGAGCTGTAACTCCGAGAAAAATGGTCGTACAGAAAAAATAAAGAAAACAAATTGTAGCTCCAAGTGTCTAGTTTTTAGACATTACCATTAAAATTTTTTATCATGTTCAGGTCTGGAGAAATCCTAAGAAAACTACCGAAGAACAATTTTTCCAAATTTTTTCTCGTCTTAAAAAAAGTCTACGGGCTTCGAAAAAATTTTTTTCATTGTTTTTTTTCCAAAGCTCGTTTAATGCCCTTTAATTTGACGTAATCAAAAAGCCTTTACGATGATTTGCCGCGGAGTTATCGTCAATCAAAGCAAAAAAGTTCTTTTTGACTTTGATAATCAATAACTCTGAAAATAATGATCGTATAGAAAATCTAAGAAAGGTTTTGAAAACTACATGATATTCTATATAAGAAACTGTAGACGGCTTTTGAAAAAAAAAATTTTTTAACCTCAAAGTATCCCCTAAAATCTCTGAAAAATTCAAAGCGCTGCGATTTTTTTTTCATAGTGCCCCGAAGCTTCGAATTCTTTGTTTTTGCAAAAATCACCATTATGAGCAATTTTGCGTTTTTCATTCATTTTTTCAATGAAAATAATTTTTTTTTCGCAAAAAACTTTATTTTTTTGATCGAAGAGATTAACTGTTGAAGAAATTTGAAGAAAAAAAAAAAAATTTCAATTTTTAACTTCCCGCTAAGAAAATCGAAGATTTTAAAAAATTGGAAAGTTATTGGTTTTACCCCGTTTTGCAAAAATTGAGTTTTCATCAGATCTAGACGTTTAAAGGTCACAGGAAACTTCCCTGACTATCCCCGTGGGGGTGTCACTATGTCTGTGTGTATGTGTGTGTGTTTGTGTTTGTGTGTGTGTGTGTGTGTGTGTGTGTGTGTGTGTGTGTGTGTGTGTGTGTGCGTGTGCGTGTGTGTGTGTGTGTGTGTGTGTGTGTGTGTGTGTGTGTGTGTATGTAAACTTTCTACAACTTTTGAACGGTTACACCGATTTCATCGTGGTTGGTGCCATTCGAAATGGCTTGGCCAAACTTAGATTTTGAATAGAATTTGGACCGATTCGGACCGATCGATTTCGAAAAATCTGAAAAAAACTGTAAAAAAAATGTTCAAAAGTGGTTTTTTTGAAATAACTTTTAAACGGCTTTATCAACCAACTCCAAAAACTAATCAGCTCTTAACCTTGAAAAACCACGTCGATTGCCGCTAATCTGGCAAATCATCGTACAGGCTTTTTGATTACGTCAAATTAAAAGGTATTAAACTATCTAAACGAGCTTTAGAAAGAAACAATGAAAAAAATTCTCATGGTCATATCTGAAAACTATACACTTGAAGCTACAATTTGCTTTTTTTATTTTTTCTGTGAGACCATTTATCTCGGAGATACAGCTCGTTGAAAATCACCCAAAAACTTTGAATTTTTTTTTATCCTTCAATTTTTGTGACTATTGTAGTATCTAGTATACTTGCCAAGTTAGGTATATGTCATGAAGTTGGGAAAAAAATTTTTTTTTTTTTATCAGACAATAGATTTTTGTACAAGATCACAGGAAAAAAATTATCGATTTATGTATTCATATACACATATACATAGATTTCCTATTATACTAATAACATTTATTTATGTTACAGATTCAACTTGATCACTCAGAAATTTATAATAGACCAAACGAATATCACTGAAACTATGAAGAAGAAAGTTATTGATAAAACAATGGAGAATGAATTTTAATTTATATGAAGGAGTATCATTGATCAATAAATCAGTTAAAGTTATACTATATCAGGAATCAACATTTTTAATTAATTTTAGTAATTAACACGATTTCACTTCCATTTCTAAGCGACATCAAATTTTTTGGACCAATAATATATAAGGACAATAAAGGTGAACGTATCAAGAGAGATTTTAACTTGTATATTTGATAATTGACATTATAGAAACTTGAATATTCATGCAAATTTTCATTTTCTTTAGCTTGCAGTCACAGTCCAGTCAGGGAGTAAAAAAAAAAAGACGATTTGTTCACAGTCGAGTTCTAGCTGTTCCAATTTTAAAAAATAAGTTGAGAATTGAAAATTCTATGAGTTCATTGAAAAAAATTAGAAAAATGGTTGACCCTAAAGGCCATCCCTACAACTTTCTGCTAATTCCATATTTAAGCGCATAAAATTGCACATTACGTTTTTAAGCCTTTTGTTCTCAAAAATATAATTTTGAATAAATGAACCGATTTTCACGCAGTTGGCGGCATGCAATGCAGTTTTTTAATTTCCACAAAGAATATTTAAGTTTCAATTGATCCAATTAGGAATTTCGAAAAAACACTTTTTTCGGTTTTTTTTTGTCGACAACGATAACTCACGAACGAATCAACCGATTTCGACCGGGCTGGCAGCGATCGACGTAGTTTTTTGATGTTAAGAGCAGATTTTTTTAGAATCGATCGGTAAAGCCGTTGGGAAGTTATTCCAAAAAAACCACATTTGAAAAAAATTTTTAACTTCCCGCTAAGAAAATTGAAAATTTTCAAAAATCGGGAAGTTTTGAGGTCCTAGAAAGCTTCCCTGATAATTCCCGCGAGGGTGTCACATTGTGTGTGTGTTTTTTTTTTTTTTTTTTTGTTTTGAGGGGGGGGAATCCTTTTTACGGATTCTAGGCATAGTTGTTTGGCCTGGATATGTGGCGACTCGACGCAGTGTTATACTAAAACTCGACGCTAGCGCCCCTACCCACTAAACTCTAAACCCCTTTTCCTCTTTCCCCTAATCCCTCATGGAAACCGCCGTTAGGCATTACTTCGTGAGGGGAGGATCTAGCTACTGCTCTTTCTTCTGGTAGCTAAGGTGTTATTTTACCTTTCTTCTAGTTGTTGTCATTTGCTCTTCTTCTTTCGATGGAACGCAAGTCTATGAGGACTTCTGATGCAAATGTGCTGATGGCGTTCCAGGAGGCTCTTGATGACAACATTGCTTCTACTATTGTCTCTGGTTGGATTTTCTTCTTTAGGATCATCTCCAGCTCATCTCGCTGTGGGTAAAATCATGGGCATTCAAAGAAAACGTGCTCCGCGTCTTCATTGATTCCTGGGCAGGACGGGCACTCCGGTGAATCATCATGCTTGAAGCGGTGAAGATACGTCCGAAAACATCCATGTCCTGACAACAACTGCGTCAGATACTAATTGACCTCGCCATGACTTCGGTTTAGCCAAACGTCGATCTTCGGTATGAGATGGTGTGTCCATCTCCCTGTTTTGCCATTGCCATCGTGCGATGCTGTTCTGCCGTTCTTTAGCTCTGAGTTCCTCGGCACTTTGTGTGGTTGTCCTCTTTCGTTGGTAAAGGTTCCGTCTTTCCTCAGCTAGGACTCTGAGCGGCAAAGTTCCGGAAATGACACACACTGCTTCCTCTGATATTGTTCGAAAGGCGCTGGCTACTCTTAGCGCGCTCAGTCGGTAAACTGAACATGCTTTCCTCCATGATTCTTGGATCTCAAGTGCGTCGGCCCAAATAGATATACCATATGTGAGGACCGATGTAACTACTGATGATAGCAATGACCTCCTTGTCTGCTTCGGGCCACCGATGTTGGGCATCAAACGTACTAGGTTGGCTACTACTGCTGATGCTTTGGCGGTCACGTGTTCATCTTGTTGTTTGAAGTTAAGTCGGGCATCGAGCATCACTCCCAGATATCGAATGAATGGTTGGGATGTGATTTCTTGGTCTCCGACGTTTAGATTGATCGTTTCCACCACTTTTCTGCTAGTGATAAGTACAGCCTCGGTCTTCTGTTTAGCCAGTTGTAGATTTACTGTGTCCATTCGCTGGTTAATTCGCTCAAAGGTGATAGCGAACATATGTTTTATCTCATCAAGATGTTTGGCGACGATTACTACGGCTACGTCGTCCGCGTACGCTACCAGTTTGACATTTCTTGGTAGTTTCAGCCTCAGCAATCCGTTGTACATGACATTCCAGAGAAGTGGACCGAGAACAGAACCCTGCGGTACACCTCCAGTAACATCATACTCCTTTGGACCATTCTTCGTGTCATATCTCAGGACTCAGGCCTCTATCTGTGAAACAATGTGTGTGTGTGTGTGTGTAAGTATGTAAACCTCTTATAACTTTTGAACGGTTGAACCGATTCCATCGCGGTTGGTACCATTCGTAAAAGCTTCGCCAAACTTAGATTTCCTGTAAATTTGAATCGATTCGGACCGATAGATTTTGAGAAACTTGGAGAAATCTGAAAAAAAAAATTTTATCAGAAGTGGTTTTTTGGGATCACTTTTAAACGGCTTTACCGATCGATTCCAAAAACTAATTAACTCTCAATCTCAAAAAACCACGTTGATCGCCGCCAATCTGGTCAAAATCGGTTGATTTGTTCGAGAGATATCGTGAACGAAAGATAACCGAAAAAAGTGTTTTTTCGGAGTTACTCCGAAATTTCTAGTTTGACCAATTAAAACTTAAAAATTTTTTGTAAGGCTTAAAAAATTGCGTAGAATGCTGCTAACCGCGTAAGAATCGGTTCATTCATTCAAAAGTTATTGCGGTTTGAAAATGCAAAAAATAGTTTTCTATGAAACTTCTATCAGACTTTTGAGCTCTTTGAGCTCAAAAGCATAGAAAAAGCATCTTTTTGAGCTCAGACAGCCCAAAACAACACATAGATTGTATTTTTGAGCTCGAAGAGCTCAAAAAAAGAGGCCAGGTATTAACGGAATTAGCAGGAAGTTTCAGGAATGGCCTTTACGGTCAACCGTTTTACTAATTTTTTTTTTAGTTTTTTTGAGATTTCTCAAAATCTACAGGTTCAAATCGGTCCAAATTATATATTAAATCTAAGTTTAATCAAGCTCTTTCGAATGTCACCAACCGCGATGAAATCTGTCGAGCCGTTCAAAAGTTATAAGAGGGTCACATACATACATACACACACATACATACACACACATATATACACA
>NC_058160.1:11238900-11290447 GCF_020080835.1 Cotesia glomerata
GTCAAGTCCATTGCAACATCCTATAACCTGGCAATCAAAGGCTATGATGCTGCTCCAAAGTAGACCGTAAGAAGGACAGTCTCAACTACACAAAAGTCTCTTCAGTTGACTTCACAAATCATGACACTGTTTACTCCTTAGTCCACCAATACAATATTATAGTAGATGAAAAACTCGAAGAAAAGGCAACTCTCTTCACCTAGTGACATGGGACGACATCTTTGAAGCACTTGAGCACCGATTTTAGATAAATAAGAAAAACACAGTCATAGTTAACGAAAATCTCGATGCAACCACGCTTATCGTAAAAACCACAGAATGCTTTCGAAAATACCCGATGACAGCCAGCGTACCATAGGGTTCAGTAACGAGCCCCGACCGAAGGAACGCAAAGTATTGTGAACTACTGAAGATACATTTTCAGAAATAAATCAAGCTAACAGGTTCCATTGATGATGTTGTGACCACAGTAATAGTGGACAGCGTTGAGGAGACCGAACTCTTAGTCTCGTTGACCATTGACGCCATCGACATCTCGCTCGATGAACTTCAGCTAAAACTGAACTAACAAAAACTGGAGATGATCGTGCTGACCGACTAAAAGAGGTTTTTTGATATCATTTGACACGGATGAGAGCAAAACAAAATTGACATCAAAAAGGGTACTACGCTATCGGGGAGTGATAATCAATGAAAAGCTGTTCGTGATTCACTTGAAAGTGCATGCAAAAGAGCCAGCAAAATAGTGTCAAGTTTATCGAAAATCATGACAACTACAATGGACCAACGAACTAAAAAAAGAAAAGTTCTTCTGGAACTTTGTTTTTTTTCTTATTCAGCATTTATTTGTAAAACATATATTTTTATTTCGTTAAATGTTTAATAAAAGTGAACTTGAGGATAATTTTTACTGTGAAACTGTTGGTTGTCGATTAATTATTGACTAAACAGATTCAACATCGATATTTATTAAATCTTTCATAAAAAAAAGAACGACAGTATATCTTGTATAACATACTTTGCTTTTGTGAATGTGCTGATGTTGAAAATCACTGTCAAACTCAGGTTCACTGAAGTAACTTTGATCTTCCCAATAAGGAGAAATACTAGGAGCATCACTGATTATAGATCCAAAACCAGGAGTCAGACCTATGATCCTGTCCGATTTTTCGATTACTCTGAGAACACTGCGATCTTTGATGTCTCTCAAATGTGATCTAATTATAATAACAGAAAGAAAAATGAATTTCTAATAGAAATTAGTTTTCGTTTATGCAATCGAACTTACCGATGATCTTCAAGTTCATAAAACATGTCTTTAGTACTGTCGTGAATATACACTTTTACATCTGGATTGTCAAGATATTCCATCGAAAGTTGCTTTGGAAAACTTCGAACGAAAAGAGCTTTCACAGTATCTATACTTGTTATTTCATTCGGCAACAAAGCTCTTTTAGTTTCTTTTCTAAATTGTAGGAAAACTAATCCTAAGTAGTTAAAAGTAATAATCAATTTCTTCTTATTAAATTAAGAAATTATTATTTTTTTTAATTCGATAACATTTCTTACCTAATGGTCGCTCAAGTGTTTTACTAGGTGTTCGAACAACGGGTAAACTACTCCTTTGTTTTCCACCTCTTCGAAAGCCAGTACTAGACGTTTCAACCTCAGACATAATTCCAGGATCATCATCAAACATCATCACGGTAGAAGAAGTTGAATAACCTCGTGAAAGCGATGTCTAAAGTAATGAGAAGTAGTAAATTAGAATATTTTTTATTGATAGAAAGATGGTAAAAAAACAATAAATAAAGTAAGTAATGATCAAATACCTTCTTTTGACGAGACTTAGTTCCCATCTGTTCAAAACAAAAATAATATGATCCGATTATTCAGAATAGTTCGGCACTTTGATTGCTAATTAGGTTATTTGATACCAGATCAGCGGATATTAAAGATCATATTGTTCATTTAGCTAAATTTTTAACATATTTTTGTATGGATCTAAAGATGCCAAGCTTTAAATTTTAAGCTCTTTTCCTAAAAACGACTTGAAAATACAAATTTGTCAACATTTCAAAAAAACTCGGAAAAAATATTTCTCATAAAATTTCATGCGGAAAATGGACTGACAAACTTTGATGAAATTTTGTATAATTTCATTCGTAAAAAAATTTTTTTTTTAAACAATTAAAAATTTTGGGTATCTGTATGATGAAAATCTGGGACTGTGTATGATTTTAAAAGGTCATTCGTAGGTCTGACAGTAATCTAAGGGTTGGTATTTAACGACAGAATCTCCGGCTTGTGCTAGGATCGAGCCTGGAATCCAGTGCTGCCAGAATGCCTGATATTTTTACCACTTCCCTAGCGTCGTGCACGCACTGCACACATAAGCATCTTGTGTTGGTGTAGCTAGAGTAGTGGGAATTGTGTCCCTACTATGCGACGCCATGAGCCAACGCACACAGAAACAACTCTGTGTTCGTGTGATTTTCCAAGATTCCAAGAAGTCATGAATTCAAATCCCCAACTGGGTTGAAAAAAATTAGGAAAACGGTTGACCTTGAAGGCCATCCCTGTAACTTCCCGCTAATTCCATACTTAAAATTGGCGCTTAAAATTGGCGCTTAAAATTGCGCCAATGACGTTTTTGAGCTCTTCGAGCTCAAAAATACAATTTATGAGTTATTTTGAGCTCTTCGAGCTCAAAGAAATTGCATTCCTATGCTTTTAAGCTCTTCGAGCTCAAAAGTCTGATAGAGATTTGATAAGACACTATTTTATGAATTTTTAAACCGCAATTAGTTTTGAATGAATAAACCGATTTTCACGCGGTTAGCAGCATTCGACGCAGTTTTTCAAGCCTTATAAAAAATCTCAAATTTTGAATTGATCGTACAAAGAATATCGGAGTTATTCCGAAAAAACACTTTTGTCGATTTTCTATCGTTCACGATATCTCTTGAACGTATCAACCGATTTTGACCGGACTGGTGGCGATCGACGTAGTTTTTCGAGGTTAAGAGTTGATTAGTTTTTGAAGTTGAACCATCAAGCCGTTTAAAAGTTATTCCAAAAAAACAACATTTGAAAAAAAACTTTTTTTTCAGTTTTTTGAAGATTTCTCGAAATCTATTGATCTGAATTGGTCCAAATAGGTTTCAAAATCTAAGTTTGGTCAAGCCCTTTCGAATGGCACCAACCGCGATGAAATCGGTCAAGCCGTTCAAAAGTTATAAGCGGTTTACATACTTTCACACACACACACACACACACACACACACACACACACACACACACACACACACACACACACACATCCAGAAGCAACCGCCGAAGGAGCCCAGGCCAAAGCCTAAGCGGAAAAAACCGCGCAAACGGATCAGGCCGGACGCACTGATCTGCCCAGCAGAGACGGCAAAGTATGCTGAGATTCTGAAGCGAATAAAGCAGGACATCCCTGACGAACAAGTCCGTACTACAGTGGATGAAATCCAAAGAACTAAGACCGGGAGCTTGTTGATTACGCTTTCGAGGAAGAGCATTGACCGAGGCCAAGCCTTACAGAAGACCATCGCGGGCATCCTCGAAGAAGACGTGAAGGTAATCTGCAAAGGACCACAGGAAGACGTCGAAATCCGAGATCTTGACGATACCACAACCAAGGAGAATATTCAGGCCGCCTTACGAACGGTAATCGGAGAAACCTGCGAGATACTACTAGGGACAATTAAGATTCGTAAGGCCTGCAGAGGTACTCAGACAGCTGTTGTGACACTAGCAGCAGCTGCAGCGCGGAAGATATTGACAGAAAGCGGTAAAGTCCGGATCGGCTGGGCCAACTGCCGAATCAGAGCTACGAGGAGAGCAATCCAATGTTTCAAGTGCTGGTACTTTGGACACCATGGATCCCAGTGCAAAAGCAATGTGGTTCGGTCTAAGCTATGTATAAGGTGCGGACAAGAGGGACACAAGATTGCTGAATGCAAAAACCCAGCGAAATGTGTATTATGCGCGGACCAAAATGCGGAGAACGCGGCCCATCATGCCGGCGCATCCAGGTGCCCAGTATTTAAAGAGACACTCCAGAAGATAACAAACAAACAGACATTAAGATATTGCAGCTAAACCTAAACCATTGCGAAGCTGCACATGATCTGCTTATGAAAACAGCAAGAGAACTAGAGTTTTAAGTGAACTAGACTTAGTAATGATAGCAGAGCCATACAGACACCTGAATACCCAGCCTTGGGAATCTGACAGCACCGCCAAGGCTGTCATCTGGTCCTGTGGTAAGCATCCCTTCCAGAGGATAGTTAACAATGATAATGCCGGCTTTGTAGCAGCAACAGTTAACGGCATCCGTTTCTACAGCTGTTATGCACCACCTAGCCTATCCATTGCTGAATTCACTGAATTCTTGGACAAACTGACCGAGGACGCCAAGCAGCATTTTCCAGTTGCGATTGCCAGTGACTTCAACTCCTGGACAGTAGACTGGGGCAGCAAGCAGACCAATGCGCGAGGAAAAGCCCTACTAGAAGCTTTTACTACACTAGATGTAGTCCAGCTCAACAGTGGTGATACGCCAACCTATACGAAAGGAGAAGCAAGCTCTATTGTAGATCTCACTTTCGTCAGCAGCAGCCTCATCAGTGGGGAATACGACTGGAAGGTGATGGATATCTACACAGCCAGCGACCACAAGGCAATTCTCTGGGAAATATCACATGACCGGAATACAAGAAGACCAATCAAGTCACTCAATACCATTGGATGGAAAGTGAAGTCTTTTGAAACAAGCACATTGGTAATAGCCCTGGATAGTGAACTGATTACTACTGGATCCGCAGGAGAAATGACAAGGACCTGATGAAAAGAGTTGTCCGGGCCTGTAACGCAAGTATGGTCCGGAAACGCAGCATAAGCCAACGCCCGGCAGGACACTGGTGGAACGACCACATTAGCGTTCTTCGGAAAGAGTGTCTAAAGAAAAGAAGAATATCCCAGCGTGGCCATCGACGACTTAATTCTGCGGAGCTGGTCACAGAGTACAAAAAAGCCCGTCGATCATTGAACAAAGCCATCAAGGATAGTAAGAGGCAATGCTGGAAAGAGCTCATCAACGAGGTGGACAAAGACCTGTGGGGTAGACCGTACAAGGTGGTCATGACTCACCTAAAAGTCAAACAAATGCCGGCACCCACATGCCCACAATTTCTGCAGAGGATCGTTACTGCGCTGTTTCCGCAGCAACGCGAGCTTCATTACTAGTTAGCTCAAGGCGAACTGGAGGACATTCCACCTGTCAGGGAAGAAGAACTGATGGAGGCTTGCAAACGCGTAGGGAATAATAAAGCACCAGGATTAGACGGAATCCCTAATATTGCCTTAAAAACAGCTATAAAGGCAGCACCGACATTATTCCTGGATGTTTACACCACCTGCCTCAAAGAAGGGATTTTTCCTCGAAAGTGGAAACAGCAAGGATTAGTGCTGCATCTTACCGCCCACTTTGCATGCTAGATACAGCGGGTGAGATATTTGAACGCATAATTCACCAGAGAATTGAAGCAGTAGTCGACCCACTCCTGGCAGACAATTAGTATGGATTTCGGAAAGGACGATCAACCCTGGACGCAATCAAACTGGTTGTTAATACGGCCAAGGAAGCAATCGCAGGATCCAGATGGAAGGGTGGAATGAAGAAGTATTGCCTGGTGGTGACTCTAGACATCAGAAACGCCTTCAACTCCGCCAATTGGGAATGCATCATGCAGGCCCTTCAAGAGAAGAATGTAGCAGAATACCTGCTTAAGATCGTAGCAAGCTACTTTGAAAACAGGGTCCTAAAGTATGACACGAAGAACGGTCCGAGGGAGTATGATATTACTGGAGGTGTACCACAAGGTTCAGTTCTAGGCCCGCTCCTGTGGAATATTATGTATGACGGTCTATTAAGACTAAGTCTGCCAAGAAACGTCAAACTCGTAGCATATGCAGATGACGTAGCCGTAGTGATCGTTGCCAAACACCTGGACGAGATAAACCATATGTTCGATCTCACTTTTGAGCGCGTTAACCGGTGGATGGACGCAGTGAACCTGCAACTGGTGCAACACAAGACTAAGGCAGTGCTTATTACCAGCAGAAAAGTGGTAGAGACCATTAAGCTGAAAGTCGGCGAACAAGAAATCACATCACAACCTTATATCCGATATTTGGGAGTGATGCTTGATGCCCGACTCAACTTCAAGCAGCAAGTGGAACATGTCAGTGCCACGGCGTCAGTAGTGAGGGCTAGTCTCGTACAACTGATGCCGAACGTCGGAGGCCTAAAGCAGAGCAGGAGGCTATTATTGTCATCAGTAGTCACATCGGTGCTCACTTACGGAATATCCATTTGGGCCGACGCACTAAAGACGCAAGAATCATGGAGAAAGGCTGGACCAGTATATCGACTGAGTGCCCTACGAGTAACTAGCGCCTTCCGCACAATATCAGAAGAAGTAGTGTGTGTTATTTCCGGTACTCTGCCTCTCAGAGTCCTAGCTGAGGAAAGACGGAACCTATATCAACGAAAAAGGTCAACCACACTGAGCCCTGAAGAACTTAGAAGGGAAGAACGGCAACAAAGCATCGCAAGATGGCAACAGGAGTGGAATTCTGCAGAGAAAGCTCGGTGGACGTACCGTCTCATACCTCGAATTGATGTGTGGTTCAACCGGAGTCACGGTGAGATCAACTATTATTTAACGCAGATATTATCAGGACACGGATGTTACCGGAAGTATCTTCACCGCTTTAAGCACGATGATACCCCAGAGTGCCCGTCCTATCCAGGGGTCAATGAAGATGCGGAGCATGTTTTCTTTGTGTGTCTACGTTTCAACCAACAGCGCGATGAGTTAGAGAAGATTCTGAAAAAGAGAACCCAACCAGAATCAATAGTAGAAGCAATGTTGTCGTCAGAAGCTGCCTGGAACGCCACAAGCACTTTTGCTACAAAAGTGCTTACAGAGTTGCGATCCATTGAGAGGAAAAGAGCGAAAGACAGAATCTAGAAGAAAGAAATAACATCTTAGCCACCAGAAGGAAGAGCGGCAGCTAATTCCTCCCCCCGCGAAGAAATGCCTTACGGCGGTACCATGGGGGATCAGAGGATAGAAGAGAAAGGGGTTTAGGGTTTAGTGGGTAGGGGCGTCAGCGTCGAGTTTTAGTATGACGCTGCGTCGAGTCGCCACATATCCAGGCCAAACAGCTATGCCTAGAATCCGTAAAAAGGATTCCCCCCCTTAAAAAAAAAAAAAAACACACACACACACACACACTCACACAGATACATACAGACACCGTTACAACCTCGCGGGCATAGTCAGAGAAGCTTCCTGTGACCTTCAAACGTCGAGATCTGATGAAAACTCGATTTTTGCAAAACGGGGTGAAAACAATAACTTCCCGATTTTTGAAAATCTCCGATTTTCTTAGCGGGAAGTTAAAAATTTTTGAAGTTATACTTCTTTTGGCGCGTTAGGCAAAAATGATGAGGGTAAATTTTTACGATGCGCGCGCCTACCGTCACGAAAAACCGACACCCTGAAGTTAGCTACTCAACATTTTAGTTTTTTTAAAAAAAAGTTACCAACAAAATAAAATAACTACACCTACGTATGTTTGCGTGAGAACCGGCAACTGTATTCACGATATTTCATATTAATATATATTTTTAACTTCCCGCTTAGAAAATTGAAAACTTTTAATAATGGGAAATTATTGATTTCGGTCCGATTTTCAAAAGTCGAGTTTTCATCAGATGTCTACGTGTTAAAGTTCCAGGAAGCTATTCTGATTATTCCCGCCAAGGTGCCCGGCCGTGTGTGTGTCAATAAATTTTTGTCGTACGGTTTCTCAAAAACAAATCAACCGATTGAGTTCTACGAGACGTCATTCGAAAGGGTCTATCAAAACGTAGATCTGATTAGATTTAAGTGAATTCATCAAGCCATTCCGAAGAAATTAAAAAAAAATTTGAATTTTCATATTTTTTAAAAATAACTCCAAAGCTCCAAAGCTTAAAAATAACTTCATAACTTCTCTTTGTTGAGTTTCTCTTTGTAGCATCCAGCAGTAATCTGCAAACATATTTACTCCCCACTGCACCTCAAATCGCCATTCAAATCCTTTGAGATCTTGATGAAATCTCTCTCCTTGCTCTTCACTAAAGTCTTCGTTGGTCTCCGGAAAGTAGTTGAGATACGAATCAAGAAAGTGAAGTTTCAAATTCATTAGGCAACCTGAACGTTGAAAGTTTGCGATCATATTGGCCACAATATTTTCGTTATCAGCATCTTTGGTGTTACCTAAGAACTTAGTACACACTTCTTTGATACTTAGCCATGATGCCTTTTCTTGTTCATTCATCACTGAAATAAATGTTTCATCTTTAAATAACGTCCGGATTTCCGGTCCATCAAAGACGCCTTCTCTCAATTTCGCATCTGATTTGTGATTAAACACTTGACGCAGGTATATAAAGCACTATCCTTCTTTATCAAGATCTTTGTCACGGGGCTTCTGTGTTATCATTTGAAGGCCTTTGCCCTGACTACGGTTAATTATCGACGGATCACAGGGCGCTGTGGTCTAAGATGCTCGAGCAGTGAAAATTTGATAAAATAAGTTCTGGGGCCTAGAGTGAAAGTACTTCGAGGGTGGGGATGATCCCACGCCGGGCAAGAGTGAAGTGGTCACACCGAGAAAAGACATTTTAAAGACGGAGCCTGACCAAGCTGCCACGAATTTTACTAACACAAGATTATTAAGAACGCCAAAGTTACCAAGAAGGAGTGCATAAGTAATTTGAGTAGTCAGAAAGTAGATTGTTGTAGCTGTTACACCAGGACCCAAATACGTGTTGAGAAAACTACCTAAGTCGCCAGGAATCTACAACAATCCCAGGTACTGAAAATTAACCTCTGTAAAATATTTTACGTTGCTGAACGAAACTCTAGGCACCAGCCAGGTTCCGTTTTCCAATCACTAGATTAATTAATTAATTGAATTTATTTTATAACTAAATTTATAAAATCGAGGTTAAGAATAATTTAATTAAAATTCAAGATTAAGATAAATTTCCAAAATTTAAAATAATTTAAAATTAAAATCAAAGGAGGTTAAATGTTATAATTAAATTTACAAATTAAAATATTAAGAAATCTAAGTCAAAATTGAGATCAAATTTATGAAATAAAAATTATTAGTTATAATTAAAAATTAAGTTAAGATTAAAAGTAAAAATGAAATCTGTCAATTAAATTTTAAGACGATTTGCAATTAAATTAAAATTAACGTATAATATTATTAAAATAAAAATTAAAATTAATAACTAAAATTAATCTCAAAACTTAAAATAATTCTAAAAGTTAAAATTAGAATTGGTAATTAAAATCAACCTCGAAAAAAATTCTAAAAGTTAAAAGTAAAAATTATAATTAAAATTAATCTTCGAAATTTAAAGTAAATTGTAAATTAGTAAATTAAAATTATAAAATTATAAAAGCAAAAATTATTCTTAAATTAAAAATTGTTTAAGACCGATAAATAAATTTTTCGATATTACAGTAAATAATTATTGAGAAAAATATAATAAAATTTTGACCTTGGAAGATTTAGCCAAGCTAATATTCCTATCTCAAATCCACTCTGGAATTCAAGATGGACGCTAAGCCGAATTTTCAGGCAGATTAAATTCAATTGAAATAAATCTAAAACTTTTGGTTTCAAGAAAGTTACTGTGATAAATTAATAATAACAATAATAAGATTGAAAATTTAAATTTAATTATTTATCGACGTCAAGGTTAGGAACCGGGATTTGAGTTTGATTCCCAGGAAGGTTATTGTAAAACGCGAGTATTAAGGAATATTATTAATTAAAATTAAGTGAGTTATTTTAAAAATTGTTAATTAGAAATAAGTGCGATAATTGGGTAAATTGTTTTATTAAAAAGTGAGTGTTTGTGGAAATATTTTACATTATATACTCCTCGTTTACGGGCTGTCGAAGAGGTTAGTTAGGGATGGGCAACCCGAGAAAAAATGTTTCTTTATAATCATATATAATTGTATATCTATATATATATAAGCGAAATACCACTCACTCATCACGAGATCTCAGGAAACTATTCGCCCGATTGACTTGAAATTTAGCATAGTTACTCCATTCGTGATGTAGACGCTCACTAAGAACGGATTTTACGCAATTCCTAGCCAAAATGAATTTTTCGTCTACCATCACATATGCCCTCCCCTCCCTCTCATTCTTCTCCTCCCCTCCCGTGCCCTATAATCTTTCCCCTTCCCTATATCTCTCTCTTTTTGGGAGCGAAATATCATTTTTGACCCTCTAAGCTAGGAAACCATCAGGGGCACCCGTAGATTATCGAACGCTACCCTGTTACATCGACCCACGCTAGTCAACCTTTGCCATGGTTTCCATTGTCATGGTTATAGTTGCCATGGTTACCGTTGCTATGATTTACCGTTGCCGTGGTTACCGTTGCCATGGTTACCGTTACCATGGTTGCCGTTACCATGGTTACCGTTATCATGGTTACCGTTGCTATAATAACTGTCAAAATGATTGATTTTAAATTTTATCGATTGACTGTTAGGACAGTAGAATTGCATAATCATACGTTTTTTAAGAAAGAATAGCTAAATCATTAATAACTGAAATAACTTATATGTATTGGAATAATCATGAAGGATGAACTCGATTATATCATAACACAGATAAATTAAACATAAATATTATCAAGTTGATATTGTTAAATGATTATACTGATTTTAATGATTAAAAATTAAAATGGTAAATTGTGTCTGATGCGTCTTCTCTAAAATTTTACAACGATATCGTTAAATTATTATAAAAACGGTCGATTTAAGATAATTTCTAATAAAATGAGTAATAATAAATATATTTTTTTAATACCATAATTTGTTATGAATTTATTAATAACTAGCTGATACCCGCCCGCTTCGATAGGAATACAATAAATTTTTATGGTGTAACCTAGATGAAAAAATATAAACAAAATGGTTAATTTCAAAAGATAATGAATATAAATTTTGAATTAGAGAAAAGTGATTGTTTGTGATGACCGGTGTTAGCAGTATTAAATATATGAGAAAAGTATTTTTATTATTAACATTTTTTTTAAAATTAAAATTATTGACATTTTAAAATTAAATAATACTATGAAGCGGAAAAGAATAGGAGTTACGGATAATTATTACGTGAATCGTTCCAACATTCACGTAACAGAATAATTGGAGGAGGAAGAGATTGAGAAAAGAAATAGGAAGGACCTTCTTAATAGAGTTTACAGAATATGCGAGAAAAAAATTCAGATAGCTCGGACAGGGATTCGAACCCAGAACCTTCCGGTGACATGTCGGCTACTCTACCATTTGACCTATCCGGTCTAGACTAAATGTTTAGGATAACATTATTATAATGGGAACGCATCTCACTACACGGTACGTCATGGGTGATGCGGAAATCTGTCTAATGACAGATTTACTGACTAACTGACCCATTGATTGATTGATTATTAATAATAAAATACTTTTCTCATATATTTAATACTCGCTAACACCGGTTATCATAAACAATCACTTTTTCTCTAATTCAAAATTTATATTAATTATCTTTTTTGAAATTAATCATTTTGTTTATATTTTTCATCTAGGTTACAACATAAAATTTTATTGTATGCCCAGCAGAAGCAGTGGGTATCAACTAGTAATCATATATAACTATAAATGATTATATATGGAATCACATATATACTTATATACAATTATATATAATCATACATGATTATATATGGAATTGTATATAAGATTATATATGACTATATATGGAGCAATATACAGCCATGCAGGATTATATATAGTTCCATATACAATTATATATAAGTATATATAATCATACATGATTATATATGGAATTGTTTATAAGGTTATATATGATCATATATAATTATATATGACTATATATGGAGCAATATACAGCCATCCAAGATTATATATAGTCTCATATATAATTATATATAAGTATATATGATTATATATGCTTATATATTATTATTATTATGCTTTACTTGTACACCTCTCGGTTTTTACAAGGCTAATTCCTCTTTTTTCTCCTAGCTCTACGCTTTTTCTATTTCTCATATTGGACCTCAGCAAGTCCCACTTGACACTTCATTTCTACTTTTAATTTTTGCGGCTGTGGACCGACTTGTGCTTTCTGTACCGTATTCACCCTGAACCTCACCTTCTCAGGCTGTTGGAACAGAATCATGGGGAAACCACAGAGAAAACCTATAATAGTACAGTAGAAGCTGGGCTAAGTCTACACTGATTGATAAGAAACTCTTCTTTATCGACCACTGGAGCATTAGGCCCCTCTCCTAGTGTGCAGAGATCCCTCGCGCTAGCCAACGCTGACTAAAGTGGTCACCCATTCAAGTTGTTGCTAAAATGTGTGATCGCCCAAGTCAGACGTGTGCCACCCGGCTATCTCTGCCCCTTCCAGAGGCTGGCAACGTAACGTAACACACATATTTTTAATTATAATCACTGAAAAATATTGGTGCGTGCTGGGATCGAACCCGGGTCCCACTCTTTCGAAAAGCGAGCACCGAGCCGACCAGGCCATTGCCAGACTCTTATATGCTTATATATAATTAACACATATAAAATTTTTTTCTTTGAAAAAAAATTTTTCTTTGGTAATCACAAAAAGTGTAAAATTATGTTTATAATTACGTTTAAATAATTCTGAAATACAAAATTTGTAACATTTCCTATGAGATGTTTTGGTCTGCTCTGCTACTACTTAATAGTAAAATCATTATTTATTTTATTATTTAAATAAGTGTTATATTATCATGAGATTCGGTAAAATAAATAAATTATGAATTATGACTACCCAAATATATTATAAAATCAATTTTTATATTATATTTATGATAAACCCATATGATAAATTATGTAGATCATAGAATCATTGTCATCTAAGACAGCAGCACAGCAGACAGAAACTTCAAGACGCACGGAGATCACCAAAGTTAAGCAGCATTGAGCAGGGTTAATTGTGGGATAGGTGACCGCTGGTGTTATAACCGTAAAATTATAGCTAGATTTTTTTTTTGCATTTTAATTGGTTACAGAGAAGTGCGTAGGACCATATTAAATACTCTATCCATAAAATTAACCCAATAAATAATTAGATGTAATAAATATATAATTAAATATTGTTATATATAATTATATATAATTATATATAATTATACATAATTATATATGATTAGATATGATTATATTTGGCCATTTTTCATATATAATCATATATAACCAATTTATATATAATTATATATGAATATTTTTTCTCGGGAAATGAAAAAAATATATCTATAAATATCGCATCGATATTTTTAAACAATATCGATTTATGCAGAACAAAAATATCGATATTTCGATTTATCGATATTTTTACTTCGAGGTGCGATTACTCAAAAAATAGTCGAATTACTGGAACGATAAAAAATATCAACACACATTTAGTTTTTTCAATTTAATTTATTTACTAAGAAAATATTTATATATTTAAATATTATTAATAAAATGAAGTTTTTAGCAATGTCAGAAAATGAAAATTTAAACAGCGGTTAGTAATCTGAATTTTATTCAAACCAGTAATCATCTGGTATAGACATTAAAAGTACTCGCTCTTTAACATGCTCTCCAGTTAACCTGCTTTTATTAACTGGAACAGCTAAATTAACGGCCAAAGCAAGTCTTCCAGATGCTATAGAGGAAGCCTGACAAATCAAATATTTTAAAGCTATTTGGTTGGTCCAAATATTGTTTTAGTTCATTGGGAATGCTGCCAGAGCTTAGAATTTCTGCTCTATTTGAACTAAGCGTTATTAATTTTTCATAGCTACACCAAATAGATGACGAGTTAGCTTCTGGTGATGCTTGAGCTGGTCTTGGATCTGGAGATCGTTGTCCTCTTCGCCTATGCTCTGAGCGAATGTCATTGCTGAGTCTTGAAATAGCACTGGAGACAGCGAGTGGAGACGTGAAATGAAGACGTTTAAATCGTGGGTCTAATATACTCGCCACCGAAAGAAAAGTATTTTTCTCAAGGGGAACTAGTTTTTCTTCGACTTTTTTAAGTAAGGCCTCTAACAATTTCTCCTAGAGTAGTCGATGGCGTTGATTAATCAGTAACTTGACGAAGTAAATTAGAAACAGGAATTGCCAAGCTTGACGTAACATAATATTCTCCACTGATCTCTTCAGTAGATTCTTTAAAAAGACCTAGAATAGTAGTCAGGTCTCGAATTACTTTAAGCTGCGAAGTTGCTACCATATCAGGCGTATTCTTGTTAGTTTGGCTTTTAGTGGCTAAAATTTTAGCTACGATTCCTGACAATTTAACACCGTTCCAGCATATCTAAGCACGAGTTCCATCTAGTGCTGACTGCTTGGATCAATGTCAAAACTTCGCCTTCTTTTTTGCCTGAAGCTTGTAGCTCTGCTCGTAATTGGTCTGAAACATTTACAGATTGTTTAAAAAATGTAATAATACTTTTAACGTGATCACAAAGTGCTGAAAATGCTGGAATTTCCTTTAGTACCCCATCAACAATAAGGTTTAAACAATGAGCTAAACAGGGAATCCTATGATCTTTTCCTAAAAACAATGGCACTGCTGCAACCATATTCGCGCCACCATCTGTAGTGATCGATATAATTTTACTTCTATCAATAGAAAACTCGTCGCAGATAGCATTCCATGTTTTTGTGATTTACTGGGCTGTATGACTCTGAAAAAGATATATGTTTATCCGTTATATTGAATAATATTACTCATTACCGATCAAAATGATTAAGAAGTGGAGTTTTTTTAATTATTGATGTTTAAAAGTCCATCAGTTATACCTGTGATAGTTTTTGCGCGCATAGGTTTATACTCTGGATAGCAGAAAAATTCTTTTCTTTGATGGTAATGATAAAGTGAACTGTCACTACCAAAAAAACTTCTTGTTGAATTAGTGATTGTGAGTATGTCACTGGTAAAATATAAGAAATTTGCCTCGTCTAAAACTTTCATAAGGATCGCCTTTGTAGTATTATATCTATTTTCAATCAAACCAGATATCTGAAATGAAAAACAAAGCAATTATCAAACTGTGAATTTAATTAAAATATATAAGAAAATGTCATTAAATACCGCTTTTCTGGATGGAAGCTTATAGAGAGGGCTAACAGTACGAATGAATTTTTGCAAACCACTTTTTTCCACACATGATCGTGGGAAATTGTCCTTACATATCATATAAATTAATGCCTGAGTAATTTCATTATGTTTCTGTCTGCCTTCTAGAATATATACATAATTTTTAGTAATACTATAATCATTTGATAATATAGTATGAATCAAGTCTAATTAATCAATATTTTCGCAAATTAATATGATACTGAAATTGAGAGACATCTGATAATTTTTAGAATTTTTTTAACAAACAAATTATAGCAAGAAAATTTTATTTGAAAACTTAATCTTTAGAAGCTCTAAAAATTATAAATAAGATTTTTATAAATAATTCTCTATGTCTAGTTTATTTTTCAAGAAAAATCAAAAAATTGTCAAGTGTCTGCTAACTTCAGTTTCATAAATTGATTACGAAATATCAATAATAATTGTGAACTATGACTTTAAATTACCTTCAAAACTTAAACTTCTCTCTGAGCAACTTTCAAGGGTGGATTGTTTTCTTCTTTTAGGTTCATAGTTGTGGGACTTAGTTTCTGCAGAATTCGAAGAATCGTCTGTGATATTTTGGTTCTGACTTGAACTTTTATTTCTTGACAACGTAACCTGAAAATAAAAAAATATTTAAAAAAATCAACAAACGAAATATTAAATCATAATCTTCTCGTTTTTAATCATACGTTGGATGAATGCAATTTTTTATAGAATTTATGAGACATACATCAACATCAGGATCATCATTATCTATTGATGCAGTAACTTCAGTTCTTTTCCCAGATTTTTTCGTTGTTGAAAGGGTCTGATGCTTTAACATTTGCATATAAGCATTATAATGTTTTGTTTTTAAATGAGTGAATAAATTTGTAGTATTTCCACACGTTGTATATTCTTTATCGCATAAATTACAAGAAACAAGTTGATTGTTTCCTTTTTTTGCGAAAAAATTTCACACCGCAGACATTTTCAAACTAAACAATAACAATTAAAAAATAAAAACACACAATGAACCACGCTGCGTAAAGTAACTTGCCGCCAATAAACTGTAACTGTCACTTATGTACACTACACACACAACCTTATACCAACTGTGGTTGGCTCTCTGACATATAGAGGCAGCACTTATAGTAAAGCTCACGCGCTCTAGTCTACTCTTAAACGTATACTTACTTGTATATGTAATTAATTTATTAATTTATACTTAGAACGAGTAAAATATTATAACAGTAAGTGGAATAGATAACAAAATATTATGAAGATCTTGAAAAAATATCGAATTTGATACTCGAAAATAAATATCGATCATCGATATTTCAAGATAAAAAAAATCGACGATATTTATCGATTATTTTTTGAAAAAATATCGATAGTTTAATATATCGATATTTTATGCCCTTCCCTAAGGTTAGTATTAGCAGGTTGTCGACTAGGTTCATGGTATCCTCCTCTGTCCTAGTCGACATCAGGTTACTTCGTCCCGTAGTGAAGGTCTGGGTGACAGCGAAAAGGCTAAGGACGGTTTGAACCTTGGGCAGGGGTCAGGGCGACCACCCAAGGTTAGATCTAGAGTCATAGAGCGTGAGGGTCCGGTGGACAGCGCTAGGTAGTTAGAAACTGCAGCATAGACGCTCCATATGAGGCTGCTGTCAGGATTAAGTAAATTTTGATAGAAACTACAGTATAGACGCTCCATAAGAGAGTACTGTTAGGATTAAGACCTTTTATTAGAAACTGCGGTATAGACGCTCCATATGAAGGTACTGTCAGGATTAAGACTTTTGATATTGTATAAGAGTGTGTGTGAGTTAATATTTGATTACTGTAAAAGTTAGTCGAATAAATTTGGGACTAAATTCAAAAATAACTGTTATCATTTTTGTCAACCTAATTATAATTTCTCTCGACCCTTTGATATCTCTCTTGCTTGGACCGGTTCTGGAAACCGTGATAAAAATTCCCTTGGCGCTCTTAAATTTTAAAATTAAAACAAGAGGCGACCAAGTAGTAGGAACCTTCCGTTACAGCTTTCACAAACTGTTTTATTAACCCAAGTTTAATATTATGAAGAGAAGGAATGAGAATTTTGGTTAGATCAACAAGCGGTTTCCTTATTAGAACGAAGTTCCATATCGCGCGTTGCGAAAGGGGGCTAGACGGAAAAAATTCATACGAAAAGTTTTAACGACACTTTTTGCTATAGTAAGCTATTGTAAGCCGTGTGGCGTGCGCATGTTTCTCTGTCTGTCTCTCTCTTTCTTATAGAAAGCAAGCCAGTTCCCTGATAGCCACACTTACTATAAAAATACTTGTAGTATAAGAAGTTTAGTCAAAGTTAACGTTAAGTTTACTCCAAGACTTGTACAGTAAAACTTATATACAATTTGTGTTGAAATTGTATAGTAACTTAACGTTGGAAGATTTTTTAATGAAAAATTACTGTAATTTTAACTGTAAAATTTATAGAAAAATTAATGTTACTTCAAGTTATATTTAATTGGACCTTCAAGTTGATTAGAAAACCATGATTTAAAAAAGTTTTTTGCAAGTTAATTGTCAATCACTTCTTATAAAAAATTAATGAAAAATAATAGGACGATAAATAAAAATTTTAATGCTTTGTAAATAATTTCATAAAAGGTTTCAGAGTATTTTTATATTTAAGAAAATTAAACATCATATAATTTCAGAAATTTATTTTTATTAAGAAATTATTAAAACATTTTTTTACATTTTTAAAGCTAAAAATGAAAATTAATCTAGCTGACATTTGATAATTTTAAGAATTTTTTTTAACAAGTAAATTATGGTAAAAAATAATTAGAAAAAAAAATTGACATGTAGAAATTTACAAAAATTAATAAACGGCTAGATCGATTTTCAAAATTTTTTTTTTGTTTTGTTCGCTATAGTTCAGGGATGGCTTAGAAAAATAAAAATTTTTCAAAAACCCGAAAGTTCAGCTAAAAAAAAAAAAACAAATGAATTGCCGTTCATCTTACTAAAACTCAAAAACGGCTGGACCGATTTTCAAAATTTTTTTTGTTTTGTTCGCTACGGTTCAGAGATGATTCAGTAAAAAATTTTTTTTGGAAAACTTGACAGTTCAGCTAAAAAAATCATTATCATTAATCATCATCAAATAATAAAAAAATATATAAATAAATTGCTGTGCGTTAATCTCGCTAAAGCTCAAAAACAGGTGGACTGATTGAAAAAATTTTTTTTTGTTTTGTTCGCTATAGTTCAGGGATGATTTAAAAAAAAATTTTTTGGAAAACCCGAAAGTTCAGCTAAAAAAATAAAAAATTGTTAATTTTGTGTACCAAAATTGTTCAATTCCAAGAGTGTACCAAAATTGTTCAATATGTAGGAAAATATGTACAAGTATACTGCAGAGTTATACTGGTTACCTATATTTAGTTTGTAGGACATAACAACAAATCTCAAGAAGAAACTCAAGAAGAATGTTTGTCATTACTTTTGTTTTGTTCGTGTTTATGTTCATATTTTTTATTGTAACGGTAGGTTCCTGCTACTATGTCGCCCCCTTTTTTTATTTTAATTTAAGGGCGCCACTGGAATTTTTTTCACGGTTTCCAGAACCGGTCCAAGCAATGAGAGATGTTTAAGGGTCGGGAAGATCATAATTAGGCTGACAAAAATAACAACATTTAATTTTCAATTTAACTCCAAATTTATTTAACTATTTTTACAATAGCCTTGAATATTATCTCATACACACATACTCTTATAAAATATAAAAAGTCTTAATCCTAACAGTACCCTCTTATAGAGCGTCTATACTGTAGTTTCTAAAAAAAAAGTCTTAATCCTGACAGTACCCTCATATGGAGCATCTATACTGCAGTTTCTATCATAGTTCCTTATTCCTGACGGTACCCTCTTATGGAGCATCTATACCGCAGTTTCTAACTAAATCGCGCTGTCCACCGGAACTTCACGCTCTAAGACTCTAGATCTGACCTTGGGTGGTCGCCTGGACCCCTGCCCAAGGTTCAAAAACCGTCCTTAGCCCTTTCGCTGTCACCCGGACCCTCACTACGGGACTAAGGAACCTGAAGTCGACTAGGACAGAGGAGGATACCATGAAACTAGTCGACAACCCGCTAATACTAACCTCCTCAACAGCCCGTGAACGAGGAGTATATAATGTAAAATATTTCCACACACACACACTTTTTAATAAAACAATTTACCCAATTATCACACTATTTCTAATAACAATATTAAAATAACTCACTTAATTTTAATTAACAATATTCCTTAATACTCGCGTTTCACAATATACCTTCCTGGGAATCAAATTCGAATCCCGGTTCCTAACCTTAACTTCAATAAATAATTAAATTTAAATTTTGATTTCATATTATTATTGTTATTAATTTATCACAGAAACTTTCTTGAAACCAAAAATTTTAGATTTATTTAAATCGAATTTAATCTGCCTGATTACTCGGCTTAGCGTCCATCTTGAATTCCAGAGTAGATTTAACATAGGAATATTAGCTTGGCTAAATTTTCCAAGGTCAAAATTTTACTGTAGTTTTTCTCAATAATTATTTACTGAACTTGGAAAAATTTATTTATCGAAGTCTTGAACAATTTTAATTTAATTATAATTCTAATTTTTATAATTCTCTAAATTTAATTTACTAATTTATAAATTATTTTAAATTTCGAATATTAATTTTAATTGTAATTTTCACTTTTTCTTTTAGAATTATTTTAATCTATGGAGATAAATTTTATTTATTAATTTAATTTTGGCTTAAATAATATTTCGCGTTGATTTTAATTTAATTATAATTTATTTTAAAATTTATTAAGCAGATTTTACTTTTGATTTCAACCATTAATTTGATTTTGAACTTATTTTAATTTTATAAACTTTATTTTAATTTTATAAATTTTATTTTAATTTTAACTTAAATTATTTTATAATTTTAACCGCCTTTAATTTTAATTTTAAATTATTTTATTTTAGAGAATTTATCTTAATTTTAATTAAATTATTCTTAACCTCGATTTTATAAATTTAGATATTAAATAAATTCAATCATTAATTAATAAATCGAGTGATTGGAAGAAGGAACCTGACTGGTGCCTAGAATTTCCTCGAGCAACGCAAAAATTTATACAGAGGTTAATTATCAGTACCTGGGATTGTTATAATTTCCTGGCGACTCTTGTAGTTTTTTTAGCACTTACTTGGGTCCCGGTGCGTCTGCTATAACAATCTCCACTGCTCGCTGGCTAGCCAATTTTTATTTGCGCTACTTCTCGGGAATTATTTGGCGATATTTAATAATCTGTAATCACAGTACAGTTAGAGTAATTGTTTAATTTAATTAAGCCGGCTAAATGCCTAGCAAAATAGATATAAATTATTAATGATGAATAATCGCTTCGTTCCACGAAAGGTTCGAAGGAACAAAGATAATTACCTTCTACTGTCGAATTACGAGGCAACTTTGTTGGGCTTCGGCTTCACAATGTCTTCTTTCGGTGCGGCAACTTCACTCTACCTCCGTGTGGAATTATCCCCACCCTCGGAACGCTTACTCTCTAGGCCCCGGAACTTATGTGAATTTATTTCTAACTGCGCGAGCATCCTTGACCACAGCGCCCGTGATCTGTTGATAACTAACCGTTGCTGGGGCGAGGACCTTCAACGGGTAATAAAGGAGCCCCGTGACATTATATTTATCTATATATATAAAAATGAATAGCTGTGCGTTAGCCTCGCTAAAACTCAAAAACGACTAGACCGATTTCAAAAATTTTCTTTTTGTTATGTTCGCTATAGTTCAGGGATGTTTTCAAAAGAATAAAATTTTTGGAAAACCCGTAAGTTCAGCTAAGGAAATCAACAGATCTAAAATTGTTAATCATCAATCTTCTGTATACATGGACAAAAAAAATTTCATGAATTCAGTGTGGATTTTTTGGGATCTTGATTTTCAGGCAATAATAAGAAGCGAGTTTTATTTAATAACTTGACAAAATTCTAACTGTACATCATACAGCCAGTATTTATTTTTTATCGAAGTAGATTAGATTTTAAAGATTGATAATCGCTGATCGAAAGGTGTAACAAAATATATTGTAGGTGATACGAAGCTCACCGGGTCAGCTAGTACATTATAGAAATAATATGTCAAAAATAAGTGACTAAAGTTAAATTCGCGTCAAGCATCTCGCATAGCTCATCTGGTAGAGAGCTAGCCTCGTAACCAATCTACCCGGGTTCGACTCCCCGGTCGAACTATAAAATATTGTTTTTTTTGTTATGTACGTCCCCCACGGAAAAAGTATATATTCTAGTATATATTCTGAAATATATTCTAGAATATGTCCGAGAATATATTCTAAATATATTCCGGATATAGCCCGTTTTACCCAAGGAATATATTTCAAAAGTATATATACCTGAATATATTCAGTATATATACGATGGATCAGACCATAGATCTGACGACAGACCAGACTATATATAGACCAAAGAAAAATTTGGAGTAAAACGGAATACAAGTGAGTGCATGCCCATATATTCCGGAATATATTCCTTGGGCAAAACGGGTTATATTTGGAATATATTCTCGGATATATTCTGGAATATATTTCAGAATATATTCCAGAATATATACTTTTTCCGTGCAGGGTGGTAAAAAATTTTTACTGTGCTTCGTTTTTTTACCGATAAATTACCTATCGATGTAAAAAAGAATCAAATTCTGATAATCTGCCATATCAATAAGTGTCTTGTCCAACTTCACTAAAAGTTCATATCAAGACTTGTACTACAAGATATTGAGAAAAGTTAAAGTGAATTTCCGGCACTAGATTGTGCATAAGTTGGATTGCATTTTAACGTTAACTTTTATGATTTAATAGCTATCAGGATTATTTTCGTTTCTTCTTTCTAAATAAAATAAAATTTTATTACAATTCCTTCACTAATTAATCGAAAGGAACTTCGTTCCATCCGGGTGTCCCTTGACACCTCTCAAGTTTTTATATTATGTCACATAATTTATGTGATCCAACCCTAAATGAAGATCTCGGAGGCCAAACTTTTCTGACGTAGTAATTTTTGCGATTTCTACTGTCAAACATACATAAATAGCATGGATACTTCGTGAATGCAAATTGTTGTCCCAGGATCATGGACAAAATCTTCAAATCACCACATACTTGCCATTTATGTTCTTCATACTTAATTTTTTCCGGGACAGTTTCTAGATTTGTGTACTCTTCTATAAGTACAGTTGAGTGAGCTAAAGGTAAAGGCGCAAATTTGTTGGTGTTGTGAAGAAGAACTGCCTTAAGAATGCGTTGAGACGATTCAATGAATAACTGCCAATCTTCAGGCTTATATCTATTTAGCTTTAATTCATCTACAAGTCCTTTCACATCAGTGCAATAAAGCAAATCTTTCTCTTTTTCAAAATATTTACGGAAAGCCTCTCTCGATTCCGATAAAATGAAACTTTAGTATCTTTTGTCAGAAGATTTCTCCTTTTTAGTAGATTTAATAGAAATCTAACTATTGCATTGGTCCTCATGACGGAACTTTTAAAAAATTTTGCTATATTCTGACTATACTCGTCGAGCTGAGTCATAAAATGCATATGGTTCAAAAGTTTATATACATATGTATATTAGGGTGTGCCAAAATGTATTTCCTAAGATATTTTGCGGGGGAGAAATTTTGAATTTTCACCAGAAACGCCCAAACTAAGTTTCTGTTAAAAAATTCTATGAAAATCAAATACATCGTCTCCCCCCAAAATATCATATGAAATGCCCAAACACAGCCCCTGTCAAAAGCGGAACTCAAAATTCCAATTTTAAAGGTTCTCCACGGGAGTTACATTTTGGCACACCCTAATGTATATATATATGTATATATATATATATATATATATATATATATATATATATATATATATATATATATATATATATATATATATATATATATATATATATATATAGATAGATAGATAGATAGATAGATAGATAGATAGATAGATAAAAAATTTATTTGGCTCTGGAACCTAAGCTCCCTCAAAGCCATCAATATTTAAATTGCATTGGTTTACATAGGTTACAAGATTACTTAACTAATTAAAGGTTTACAATTAGATTTAATTTAAAATGTTATAAAATCCAAATAGATTATTTAATACAAACAAATAACTTAATTTCAAGTCATAATAATTCTACAAGAAAAAATATTTAAATAAGATAAAAAATAAAGATTGCAATTGTTAATTGTCATGTTCAAAAAAGTGATTGAAGCAAGCATTTTTAAATTCAACCAAATTATCTACAGCCACAGTCTCAGCTGGCAGTGCATTCCAGATACGTATGCCATGAATTAAGAATGAATTATCATAGATGACATAATTAGCCTGCGGTATGCGAAGATAGTCTTGTCGGACATCACCTCTACGCAGTGCTACAGGCAAAAAGTCTAGTTTTGAGCCGAATAGCTGCCGATAATTTAGTCGAATTTCCTTATAAAACAGACAAGCAATGAAATAGTCTCTTCTCGCTGCAAGCTTTAGCCAACCTAACTTTTTGAAATATGGAGTAACATGTTCATATTTTGGTACTTTATAGATAAATCTAACACATGAATTCAATTTACGCTGCATCTTTAGTAATAATTTGTTTTACATATTCGTATACGCCGCACAACAATAATCAAAGAGAGGAATTATTAAAGTAAATACTAGCTTAATACGTAAACTTTCACTAAATATTTCATTGTTTATTTTTAGTTGTGCTAGAATACTCATAGCGCGATTGCACAAATTTGTTACTTGATTCTTCCATGAGAGAGTACTATCTATAGTCACCCCAAGGTATTTTACAGTGCTACTATAAGGAATAGCACACCCCTCCACAAAGATTGTGTCGGCTAGTCTGCACTCATCACTACTAATTTTTGCTCTACTTCCACAAATAATTGCTTTCGTCTTCGAAGGATTCATTTTTAGATGATTAGTTCTGCACCAATCTGTGATTTTTATTATTTCACCGTTAAGCTTATTCACACAAACACTGATTTGAGAAAGATGGCAAGAAAGGTATATCAGTAAGTCATCAGCATAAAATAAGTACTGGCATTCTAAACGTTTAGCTAAATCTGTGATGTATAGTGAGAATAACAACGGACCAAGCACACTTCCCTGAGGTACACCACTTACAATTTCTTCCCACGACGAGTTACCTTCGCTAGAGCGTACGGACTGCTTTCTGTTTGCTAAATAAGATCCAATCCAATCAACGGCTGAATTCGACATGTTCATAGATGACAATTTACATAATAATCTTTTGTGATTAACAGAATCCAAGGCCTTGCTAAGGTCAAACGAGATCGCAATTAAAACCTGTGACTCATTCACCGCTTGTCTTATATCGTCACAGAACTTTACAATGGCAGTCTGCGTACCCAAACCTCCACGAAATGCTGTCTGATATTCATTGAAGTAATTATTGTCATTGTTATATTTAACAACTTGGTCATGAGAACACCGTTCCAAGGCTTTTGACAAGTTTGGCAACAGCGATATAGGCCTATAATCTTCACAGTTTACTGGATAAGCCTTTTTGGAATAGGAATCACATGTGATAGCTTCCAATTCTCCGGAAAGACTCCTGTAGTTAATGACACGTTGAAGAGGTTTGTAATTGCTTGCTGAAAAAAAGGCAGCACACATTTATATGAATTGATAGAAAAGCCATCCGAGCTACATGAATTTGACGTCAATCTCATAATTGATTTTCTAACTGTTACTGTGTTCAATTTTGTGAAAGTGAATTCATCGCCATTATTATCAACCAACAATATGTCTGACGTGTCAACATCTGAATCGATGACGTTACCCGATGCACGTGCAAAGAATTCATTTAATTCATTCAAGTCAACTTTTATAATAGTTTGTGATTTCTTCTGTTTAACAATGCCTAATCTTCTTAGATCATTCCAAAGTTCCCTCGAGTTTTTTGCATTAATTAATTGATTGTCAAAGTATTTTTTCTTTGCTTCAGTAATACGTCTTTTAACCAATCGCCTGACGTTAGAGTACTCTTTATAAGCATAACCCGTCCTTCTGTAGATGCGATAAAGCTTATTTCTCCGACATTGGAGACTTCTAATATCATTTGTGAACCATGGAGCCGGTGGTCGACGCGGAACAACCAATTTTTTAGGCGCAATAGCATTTATAATACGTTGAAGATGTGCATGTAAACAAGTGTTCATTTCATCAACTGAGCCCAGCTCCTTCAGAGCTTTATAATCAATATCTTCACACATTTTTAATTCAACTTTGTAATTATAAGTCACAGAAATTAAGTCATGATCAGAAATAAATGGCTCTGAAGATTGTTCTGACGCCAACACCTTGGACAGATCATCCACAATCAAACATCAATCCAAGAATCCGAGTTTTGTAAGTGATGAGTAGGAGCATACTCAACAATATGCAAGTCTAAACAATCACAAAACTTCCGCAGTTGATCACCATAAAAATTCTTTTTACTTAAGTCTGAATTTAAATCTCCAACAATAATAATGTTATTAAATGGCACCATTATGTTTTCCATCTCCTCCTCTAAATCATCTAAATGTCCTATGTTGAGTAGTTCATAGACCACACCAACTAGTATCTTTTGCTTTGATGAACTCAATATTTCAACGAATAAGTACTCCGGATGTTTGTCTTCTGAGTTTGCTGAAGATGCAACATATTTAGCTTTAATATTATTTCGCACATAAAGAGCTACCCCACCTCCACTACGAAGATGGCGATCATGGCGATAAAGAGTGTGATGTAGGACAGACACCATGTTATCGGGTATTAACCGATTCAACCACGTTTCCGAAACAGCAATTATGTCATAATTATGATCTCTAAAATATTCTTTAAAAATTTCAAAATGACACTCATTTCTGAGCGATTGAGCGTTTACATGACAAACTTTTAAATTACTTAATCGAGTTGAAGGACTCTGCGATGAGACGATGGACATTGAAGATGGTGAGGGAGCATTTGTTATTGAATTAAATCCTGTAGTGGGCCTATTCCCACTGTAGGTCTCAACTTAACAGGTAATTCAGCATCTGCATACCTGACATTTACTGAAGTATTCGAAATCCAAATGTTTTTAGGATGAATTGTCGGGTACTTGTTACGGACCTCGAGCTGGAGCTGATACAGAGATGACGGATGCCTACGATGAAGATATATAGTAGCATCCGCATCCTGGACCTGAACGCCAGGCATCAAAGTACTAACTTTTACTTTGTTTTTTTTAATACTTTTAATGCATTCATCAACATGCTTCAAGCTATTGAACTTGACGTTTCTAGTACTATATATATATATATATATATATATATATATATATATATATATATATATATATATATATATATATATATATATATATATATATTAGGGTGCTTTTTTTTTTGCGACTATTTTTTTTTTTTCGTTTCCATCCCGAAATTTTGTTGGAAATACACCCAAAAAAATTCCCTGAAAGTTTGAGCCCTTAATATTAATATTAAGTACTCCTACACAGCGTGTGAAGATTTCCCATTTGAAATATACGAGAACTTTCATTTTTTTTTTTTAATTTCTATAGCTCAGTGGCATTTCATAGCATCACTTTGACCATGGACGGGTTTTTAGAATTGAATGCTCTACAAAAGTGTCCATTGTCGCGAAGTCGTAACTCATACTGGCGGGGTAGTACGGACCACCAAACCGAATTTTTTATAGAATTCTTGTTTTTTCACTCATTATCTCATAAACAACAAGACATACAGAAAAAATATTAATGATAATTTTGTAGGAAATTCAATTCTCTACAAAAAAGGTCTTTAGCACCAAATCACTAAGATCGATATTTTCTGAGATATTAGACATTAAAGTTTACGTAGCATTGAATTTCCACAAAATGTTGAATCAAGTCTTAAAAAATATTGATTTTTTTATTCGTATCATAATTATAATTAGTAATTACTCATTGATTAAGTTACAAATTTAACGTAAAAATTTTTAATTGTATTTTTCTGAAGTTTTTATTTTTAAATAAATTTCTCATTTAAATCACCCATAATATTTGAATTTATCATTTAATAATTCAATTTCAATGAAATTCTAGATAAAAATATATTGTGTATGATCATTACGAATAATATAGGATGTTTCTTTGTTGCTGTGTATTGTGATACTGATTAATTGCGGTTTATTTTTCTTGCTCTGGTAGTACTACTGAGCTTTCACTTGACCTTGAATGCGTTCAACAAATTTCCCCTTTAATTGCAGCGCTTTCTTTGTTTTCGCGTACTAATCCCGCGAGTAAGAACAAAGCTTAGTGGGCATTGATCAGTGTGACGCCGTTGTATGTATACTTTGTTAAATTTGAGGTTAGGTCGACTTTAACCATCATTAAAATGAGTGAAAAAATTGGTAATAAAACTTGGAATTATTTAATTGGATTTGAAAGAAGCCAAATAAATAATAATAAGCTACCTTCGTATCGTGACTTACTAAATTTTTTATGTATAAACATCAGTCTTTAAAATTAACTATTCGAAATAGTGCTACTAGTGTTATTAACGATACTAATACTATTCGGGCTAGTTTCAAGATTCCAACTATACGTCCTCAGCACAGTCTTACGAAGTTGGAAAAATTTTATGCCGAATATATAAAAGTGAAGACACATCACAAGAGGGAAAAAATCGAAAGCACAAAAACAGAATGTTGAAAAGTTTAACCAAAAACTAGATAAATTGTTCGATATTTCGAATTCCACAATGGTTAAGAATTTGCCAAAAGAGCAGCAACAATTTCTGAATGAGTGTCAAAAGGGGAAAACCAATCTTCACTCGCCCGTTACTAATTTCTTGCCGGTGGAAACTTTTCAGAATAAATCTGACACTGAACAGGAGATAACAAATGAAGATAATGAGAATAATACAGACGAAATTGGTTAGTTTCTTCTCACATACAACTATAAATTATCAAGCTCAACAATCAATCATTTTTTAATAATCGAAAACAATTTCTTATAATTTAGACTCATATTTTTTCTACTTACTTGTAAAATTTAATTCGCATTAAAATTCTAATTTTCTTAACCTCATTTTCTGAAAATTGAATTCTATATAATTTTCAATATTTTAAAATTTGTTTCTAGATTCATAACTTTTTCTAATTATTAGTCTATCATTTTTGGTAAAATTTCTATCAAGTAAATCTGAATAAGTGAGATAAATCAAAATTTATTCAATTTTGACAAAAATTTTGACTTGAATAAAAAATTTGTTTTCGATTTTTTTTGCAGTCGAAAATTCCCACGCTATTAAAAATTAAAGTCTCTGTAACCAATAAATTTAAAACACATATATATCATTTTGTCTTATTTTTATTGGGGAAAATTGACGGAAACTCAATTCAAAGAATATCTTTGCTTCTGGATAACAGAAGCTGAATATAAAATTTGAAAAATATTTGAATCGATTGGGTTTATTTATTTAATTCTGAAAAAATTGTTTTAGGCATGAAATTATCGCAACATTCGATGCCAGCAAGTTTTTGTAGTCTATCATCAAATTCTAGTGGGTTGAAACGAACATATTCTGATTTTGAGGATGAACTCCCTGTACCTCCTAAAAAGAAAAAAATCAATATTTTTTAAGATTTGATTCAACATTTTGTGGAAATTCAATGCTAGGTAAACTTCAATGATTAATATCTCAGAAAATATCGATCTTAGTGATTTGGTGCTAAGGACCTTTTTTGTAGAAAATTGAATTTCCTACAAAATTATCATTTACATTTTTTCTGTATGTCTTGTTGTTTATGAGATAATGAGTGAAAAAACAAGAATTCTATAAAAAATTCGGTTTGGCGGTCCGTACTACCCCGCCAGTATGTGTTACGACTTCGCGACAATGGACACTTTTGTAGAGCATTTAATTCTGAAAAAAACCCGTCCATGGTCAAAGCGATGCTATGAAATGCCACTGAGCTATAGAAATTTAAAAAAAAAAATGAAAGTTCTCGTATAATTCAAATGGGAAATCTTCACACGCTGTGTAGGAGTACTTAATATTAATATTAAGGGCTCAAACTTTCAGGGAATTTTTTTGGGTGTATTTCCAACAAAATTTCGGGATGGAAGCGAAAAAAAAAATAGTCGCAAAAAAAAAAAGCAGCCTAATATATATATATATATATATATATATATATATATATATATATATATATCTAATATATAAAATTCTCGTGTCACAGTTTTCGTTGCCATACTCCTCCGAAACGGCTTGACCGATTTTGATGAAATTTTTTGTGCTTATCCGGTATCTATAAGAATCGGCCAACATCTATTTTTCATCCCCCTAAATGTTAGGGGTAGTCCACCCCTAAATTTTTTTTTTATTTTTTAGACAAAATTTTTAATTTCTATTTTTTTATGATACAACATACAAAAATACATACAATCCTCAATTTTCACCCTTCTACGATGAACCCTTATTTTTTAATAGCCATTTTAGTAATTTAATCATTTTTCCTCTCCGGTCGAAAACTGATCAATCTTCATTTAATTAGTTATCCCCGCCAGATGTCTACAGGTGTCACTTCTGATCCAGTAAACAGCACGGAGTAGGGATGAGAACGAAGCCGGTCTCCTTTCTTTCTCACTCCCTACACAGTTGTCGGCCATCATTATTGTTTATGCATCAAGTGTAGTAGTAACGTTGACAATTACTATTTTGCTATTTCAGTGTAACTCTCATATGAAATTTTAATCATTCCTATTTTATCAATAATAATTAAATTATCAATTTTGAGTGTATTTTGCACGATTAGCTAATCAAGTGATTTTATAACCTCAAAAGTACTCAACACGTGACACGAGCTTCCAATAACAACGGATTTTGTGTTGTAAGTATACTTTTTTTTATTTATATCGAAAATGTTGTTGATCTTATAAAAATGTAATTTTAATTTAATTTTATTAAAACAATGTAATTGAACAATTAAGATTTTCATAGTTTCCAAAAAATCAATCATTATGAATCTTTATTTTGAAATGTCAATGGAAATATTGGTTGCATTAAAAAATAATAAGAGACAATGTTTTCATAAAATTTAATTTTTTACTTTTGTTTGAAAAATTTTTCCATAAAACTTATATTTTTGTTATAATTTCATAAATTAAAACTAATCATTTCAAAACTGCGGCAAAAATCCTGGCCCTAATTATACTTTTAACATTTTTCATCATTAAATAATTTCATTAATTCTATTTATGTATGTTTTGTACAGTGAGCAATGCCAAGAAAACGCAAAGGGGCTGATTTGAGCCGCAGTACAAGTAAAGCTCGAAACTTGCAAAATAGCAGATCCGAAAAAACAGAAAAACAAATCCAGCAACAAAATACTGATGCACGTGTCAGAATGGCGCAATTGCATCAAGAAGAGCCAGAAGATACACGAGCTGAACGCAATGAAGTCAGAAGATTAGAACAACGACAATCACGCCGTTTCACAGTCAATAGACGAAGAACAAATGACCAACAACGACAACAGGTACATCGAGCAAAAATTAATGAAAAACGTGATCGAAGCCAGGATTTTTAATGGCAAGTTCAGAGGTGAAAATATACTTATACCACGGATTCCTTTTATACCTACAGATGTGCCAATTCAATTCAAACGTATTCAGTTTCTGATTAGATTGGCATTTGCAATGACTATCAACAAATCCCAAGGTCAAACGATGTCTGTTTGTGGATGAGATTTGAGAACACCATGTTTTTCACACGGACAATTATACGTGGCATGCTCTCGAGTGGGTAAACCATCTAGTTTGTTTGTGTTAGCTAAAGATGGACTAACAAAAAATATTGTTCACGCTATAGCATTAAGAGATTGATATTGTTTAATAGTGTTACTGTCGTAATTGTTTAATTAATGTAATATCAAAAATAAAAAGAATATACACCAAAAGCGTAGGCCATCAGGTAGTATTTAAGTCTAGCTGTAAGATACGATATCTGGAGTGTATGAGTGCAAGAGAGAAAGAATGAGAACGAGAGTATGTACTAAGGTACGTAGGTATGATTTTTGAGAGATGTCGGAGTAAGTACGAAGAGTGGGAAAAGGGGATGAGTGCTGAGGGTCAGTTGACCTGTGTGTAAAAGTTAGTTCTATACGAGCATTTGACAAAGACGTGCCATTTTCTTGTAAGACATTGTTCTAAATAAACTTACAATCATCTTAGATTCGACTAGTCATCACTTCTAGAAATAAGAATTTTATCCCTAGTTGGACTCTGTTATGCAATAGTGTGTTAAGTACATAGGATTTCTATAGCACTTAACACATTAATGCATAACAGTGTCCAGTTATCCATCTACAGGGGATATCACATTTTGGGGGCTCGTGCCAGGATCTAGAGTGTAGTGACAGTGTGAATTTTAAAAGTTGAAAGTTTTCTTGACAGTGTAGTGATATAGAAATGGGAGACAATGGTGTAGTGGGTTTGACCGACGAAGAAGTGGCACGAATGACCATACCGGAGCTAAAAGACGAGCTCAGAGGACGACGCCTCAGGTTGACAGGTCGAAAGCGTGAACTTCTACAGCGGTTGAAGGCTGCGTTGAGATTAGAACGGGAACACGGTGCGCGAGAAGACGACGACGAAGAAGCTAACGACGATGACGACGCCGAAGATGAAGAAGAAGAAGAAGCCGAAGGGGACCTGGAAGACGCCGAGGTCATCCCGGAGGGAAACGACGAAGAAGACGATCAAAACGACCGTGCAACTCCTGTTATTCGATGATGTGGACCGAAAAGACCCAGCCGCACTCTGTTAAGGCTTGTAGACGTTGAGAACTCATTGGAGAAGTTCAGCGGGGATGATTTATTAAATGTTTGCCGTTGGATTGAAGATTTTGAAGAAATGTCAGAAGTATGTGGGTGGACTGACGCTCACAAGGTCGCGTTTGGAAAGAAGTTGCTGACGGGCTCAGCGCTGGCTTTTGTGCGACAAGAAAAGTGTGCGAAAACGTGGGCAAAGCTCAAAAAAGCCCTGAAGGACGAATTTGAGGACGAAGTGACCGACCAGCAGATTCACCTAGAGCTGGCGCAAAGAAAGAAGAAAGCTGATGAGACTTTACAGCAATTCATGTACGCTATGCGTGAAATTGCAGGGCAAGGAACAGTGGATACAAGATCATTAATTGGATATGTTATTCAAGGCATCCCCGACGAAGTAACGAACAAAAGTGTATTGTATGGTGCCAAAACGATGCAGGAATTAAAAGATCGTTTCAAGCAGTACGAAGCGATGAAGAGAGATATGAAACCGAAGTCGAGGCTCATCGAGAAGAAGGACGACAAAACGAAAAAGCCGAAAAAAAAGGTTATCCGAAGAAACGAGCAGCTGGTGAGAAAAGTGACAAAACGAGGTGTTATAATTGTGGGTGCGAAGATCACGTCAGTGCGGAGTGTCCTGATAAGGAAAAAGGTGTGAAGTGTTTTAATTGCAATGAGTTTGGGCACATCGCGGCGCGGTGCCCAGAAAAAAAAACAATCATATGTGATTTCAAGACCGGAAAAGAAGAAATATATGAAAGAAGTGTCGATAGAGGACTGTAAGTTTATAGCGTTACTGGATACAGGTAGTGATCTCACCTTTATAAGATCGGATGAGTATGCGAGATTAGGATCACCACCACTAGGTAATTGTAAACTTGAATTTGAAGGGTTTGGTTCGACTGGCATTGAAACTTGGGGCGAATTTACGAGAGTAATGAATGTCGATGGATCCAATTTCATTGTAACTTTGCATGTAGTATCAAACAAGATTTTGTCAAAACACAGCCTATTGTTAGGTACTGATTTCTTGGATCAAGTAGAATTGCGAGTCAAGCGGGGGGAAGTGAACTTTTTTCGGCTTGACGAACTGACTGACGAACACAAGGACAGCCCGGATATTTTTAGCATAAATCTAGTAGATAAAACTAAGGAAGTAGATTTATCACACGTAAAAGGTCCACACTACCGTGAAGCTATCCGCGATATTATTAGGGAGTACAAACCAGAAAAGACGCGAGACGTTGGGATAACCGCCAAAATCGTTTTGAAGAGTGATAAGCCGGTAGTAAGACGACCGCGTAGGCTAGCACCATGTGAGAAAAAAGAGGTCGACGATTTAATGAAGCAATGGACAAATGAGGGCATTATAAGACCGTCAAATTCAGAATATGCAAGTCCTATAGTCGTAGTAAGAAAGAAAGATGGCTCCATCAGAGTCTGTGTTGATTTTCGTGAAGTAAATGAGCTTATTGAATGTCCACATTTTCCATTGCCATTAATTGACGACATTTTAGACGCGTTACAAGGGTTCAAGTATTTTACGACGCTGGATCTAAAGAATGGGTTTTTCCATGTTAAAATGCACGAGGATAGTCGTAAATATACATCTTTTGTCACGCCAACGGGGCAGTATGAATTTTTAAAATTACCATTCGGTTTAAAGATTTCTCCTATTATATTTCAAAAATATATTACTATGATTTTTAAAGAGCTTATAGATAAGGGTATTCTTATAGTTTATATGAACGATATTGTTATTCTTGCGAGAAATCTAAAAGAAGCATGGGAACGTTTACTTACGGTAATAAAAATAGCCGAACAGTATGGGTTGGTTATAAACTGGGAAAAATGTCGTTTTCTATTGACAGAAATTGAGTATTTGGGGTATGTTGTTTCAGAAAACACCATAAAACCGTCTACTCATAAAACTAAGGCCGTTGCTAATTTTCCCAAACCAACATCTGTTAAAAAGGTTCAAAGTTTCTTGGGACTTACGGGGTATTTCCGAAAGTTTATTAGGGGTTACGCGAAGATTGCTAAGCCGTTAACAGATTTGTTAAAGAAAGACGTAAGATTCCATTTTGGAGACCAAGAGACTGAAGCATACGAGACCTTGAAGACAGCACTTACCAATGGTCCTGTGTTAAAATTATACAGAATAGGGGCCAAGACTGAATTGCACACAGATGCGTCTATGGAAGGGTACGGGGCAATATTGATGCAATTAAATCCAGATGACAGGAAATCCCATCCGGTTTATTTTGCCAGTGGAAAAACAACTCCTGCAGAGTCCAAGTATACTAGTTATGAGTTAGAAGTACTAGCTATTATAAAAGCATTAGTTAAGTTTAGAGTGTATTTGTTGCCTATACCATTTACTATTGTAACTGATTGTCAAGCGTTTACGATGACGATGAAAAAGAAAGATATGTGTTTGCGTGTTGCCAGATGGGCTTTGTTGTTGGGTGATTTTAAATATCAAGTACAGCATCGGCCAGGTAAAAGTATGCAGCATGTCGATGCTTTAAGCCGAAATCCATTGCCGAGTATTATGTATGTAAGTGAGAGTGAAGGTGGGCTGATTGCACGTTTAAGAAGTGCACAAAACAAGGACAACGAAGTCCGTAAGCTGATAGATGCCGTAACGTGTAGCCAGACCGATGGGTATGCTATTAGAAATAATATTTTGTACAAAAATTGTAAAGACGATTTGTTAATTGTAGTACCTAAGGCCATGCAGACTCAGGTAGTCAGGCAGGCACACGAGCGTGGCCACTTTGGGGTCACAAAAACCGAAGCAATTATCAAGCAAGACTTCTGGTTTAAGGGGCTACGAGAAAAGGTCGAGCACGTGATAGCAAATTGTTTAGATTGCATTTTAGCTGAGCGGAAGTTGGGTAAACAAGAAGGGTATTTAAACCCTTTGGACAAAGGAGACACGCCGTTGGACACCTACCATATTGACCATGTGGGCCCGATGACTGCTACAAAGAAAAGATACGTGCACATTTTTGTAGTTGTAGATGCATTTACAAAGTTTACGTGGCTTTATCCTACCAGATCTACCGATGCAGCAGAGGTATTAGACAGATTGATGAAGCAAGCTGCTGTGTTTGGGAATCCAAAACGAATCATCTCTGACCGAGGAACAGCGTTTACATCTAATGCGTTCAAGGACTATTGTACCAAGGAGGGCATTTACCATTCACTAATTACGACAGGAGTTCCCAGGGGGAACGGGCAGGTAGAGAAAGTTAACCGAACCCTCATACCATTGTTAACAAAATTGACAGCGCCAAATCCAGATGATTGGTATAAGCACGTTGATAAAGTGCAAAAGTTTTTGAATTCTACGGTTAACCGAAGCACTGGGAAAACGCCATTTCAGTTGCTTGTTGGAGTAGATATGCGGCTCAAAGAAGATGTTCAAATTAGGGAGTTAATTGAAGCAGAGTGGATGACGCAATTTGAAGAAAACCGATGTGCGTTACGTGAGGAGGCAGTAAAGGCGATAACCGAAGCCCAAGAAAGAAACAGAAGAAACTATAACAAAGGAAGAAAGGATGCCAAGCAGTATGAGAGTGGCGATTTAGTGGCCATAAAAAGGACGCAGTTTGGAGCGGGTCTAAAACTGAAAGGTAAATTTTTGGGTCCGTATCGCGTAGTGCGGGCGTTGCGGAATGACCGCTACACGGTTCAAAAGGTTGGGGAGCATGAGGGCCCAAATCAAACGTCAACGACTGCCGATTTTATGAAGCTTTGGACTGCCAACGACGAGGATGAAGATTCAAACAGCAGCGAGGTAGAAGAAGACATCTGAGGGCAGATGTCCTTGCAGGATGGCCGAGTGTAATATCAAAAATAAAAAGAATATACGCCAAAAGCGTAGGCCATCAGGTAGTATTTAAGTCTAGCTGTAAGATACGATATCTGGAGTGTATGAGTGCAAGAGAGAAAGAATGAGAACGAGAGTATGTACTAAGGTACGTAGGTATGATTTTTGAGAGATGTCGGAGTAAGTACGAAGAGTGGGAAAAGGGGATGAGTGCTGAGGGTCAGTTGACCTGTGTGTAAAAGTTAGTTCTATACGAGCATTTGACAAAGACGTGCCATTTTCTTGTAAGACATTGTTCTAAATAAACTTACAATCATTTTAGATTCGACTAGTCATCACTTCTAGAAATAAGAACCTTATCCCTAGTTATCCATCTACAGGGGATATCACATTAATGATATATAATTTTAAGGAATAAATTATAATAACTTAAAAATAATGTTTGCCTTTTGTTAATTTTATATTCCCTCATCGTTCACAGCACTCCATGCTTATTTCACGCATATACCACATTCTTACATACATACAATATACACATTCTAACATACATACATACTTACAATAAGTAAGCTATTTTTTGTCTACACTAGAAATTACTAGGAAATTATTTATATGGCAAAACAACGTTTGCCGGGTCAGCTAGTATATATATATATATATATATATATATATCGGATATAACGCGGCTTGTCACGACGATAGCGTCGCCAATTTACAAAGGATCTCAACCAAACTCAACATACTTATTCTACAGATAAATACCGGAGTCAAGTTCGAAGATGAGCTTAATCGGTCAAGTAATTTAGTAATGCCAGGATTTCAAAATTTTTAAAATCATAAAAACTCATATTTCTTCACATTCTTACTCGAATAACTTTTGAATGGTATAACTTATTGAAACTTTGTAAATTGCATCTAAAAGCTCTTTAAATAAGCTTCAATTTGAGTACTATATCATATGTGTAGTCTCAAAATTATGTCCTTTTCCACTATGCCCATTATGAAATTTGCTACTGTACTGGTTTTAGTATTTTTCTGTCGATATATATTTTTGTCAATTGCATAGAAGTTAAAAGCCCTAGTTTTGTATACAATCCTCGTTATATTTTTTTCTATTTATGATGAAATCTACTTCCATTTCGGCTGCCGAATGGTCTTTTTTATACTCGAAGCCAATATTTCAGCCGCTTCTTTTGAGAGTTTAGCTTCTTTAACTAAATCATTCAGATGTTTTTGGTCGTGTGTTTCTGGCTTTTTCTCTTCACCGATCGGCTTGTACTCTTCTTCACTGCTCGAAGAAACTTATTCATCAGGTTCACTGGAATCGGATTCACTGCAGTAGCAGACTGTTCGTCGTTTAGAGCTACATTCCAGGATCGACATCGACTTCCATTGTATCGAATTCACTGGTCAGGTTTTCATTTGACTTATCATCTTCTGTACCTTCTATAGAGTTTGCAACTGGTTGTTGGACACCTGAAGCAGGAGAATACGAAATTTTGTCCTCATGGATTCGGCCCGCAGTCTCAACTTTTGTCGTGCAAAAGTAGCATTCATTTGCACCAAGAGGCTTCTTTCATATAGCTGGAGTTTTAAATTTAAGTTTCCCCTTGTCCTGGTGCTTCTCAAATCAGTTAACCATGTTATAGCATGAACCTCAAACAACATTGGGTATCCAATTTTTTAAATTGTGAGCAACTTCCATATTGAAACACTTTTCATACAAAGTCACAAACCTGTTCGTGAATTTATTTGTATTTTTCATCCCAATGTATTTTGCACAAACGTAGCAAAAGAAATTAGGATTCTTAGAACATTCATGATCGCCATGAGTACTAGAAGATTCAGCTAAATTTTGAGTAGAAGAAGCATTACAATCTATTAAAATAAACAAACCCCGTGCACTAGAATACCTGGTCCAATCGCAGGTGAGTCAGTCACCCTAGGGGTGATAACCCTTATACCTCCCCAGGCCTAAGTATGAAGGCTTTCCGACTTTAACGAGGACAATGTCAACTCGTCTTCGGACACACTACGGCATCATTCTTATATTCTCATATTCTTTTGCTTCCCTACAAAACAGCGTGCCTTTGCTGGCTTCGATACCACGAAATGTTGACTAGCGAATCATTCTACACATCCCATTAAAGGGCAGTTATCATCGTAATCCAAACACTCCGTGGTAGCAGGTTTTTGCCGGTAAATGTACCTATTCAATGTCCTGATGTTTTCTATTGTATCAAAGACAAAATTTATTCGATAAAAGACTTCAATAAGACACAATAAGTGGCAAATAAACATATTTGCGAATCAGTGATGGATGCTACTGAGAGAAACAAAGCAGGAACTGCAATTTGATTATAACATACGGAAAATACTATTAGATAATGGATTTCATCGGTTTTTTTTTATTTTTCTCCGTTTTTTACAGTTTGACCCCCAATTTTGACTTCAGATTCGTGTTAAGCGGTAAAAAATACGTCGGAAAGTATATGTCGCACACCCAGCGCAGATCACTTTTTTTTCTGGACTTGTGTAATTTTTTGAATGATATAAATTAATTATTATAAAACTAATTTTAATTATTCCCTTTAAATAGCCTTACATTTAGCCATTGATCAATGAGAATATTGTTAATAACAGTTATTATTAGTAATTATCAAGTTATCAAGACGTGAGTAAAGATAAAAAAAAATTTGGAAAACGATTGACCCTAACGGCCATCCCGGCAACTTCCCGCTAATTCCATACTTAAGCGCTTAAAATTGCACTTATTACTTTTTGCGCTTTTCGAGCTCATAAATATAATTTTCGTGTCATTTTGAGCTATCCAAGCTCATTCAAAAAATTATTATCGTTAAGACGTGAGTAAAGAAAAAAAAAAAGTAATTGTTCAATCAAAAAAAAAAAAAAAAAATCTAAGTCCTGGATTTGAACTCGCGACTTTGCATACGCCAGGCAAAAGAATTACCCACAAGGCCATTGTGGCACTCAATGTATGTTAACAAGATGTAATACAAGAATTGTGTTAGGGACTACTAGTAACCATTAACAATAACCGTTACCAATAGCCATTAACAATAAAATTATTATTAATTATAATTATTGTCAATTTGAGAGTATTTACCAATACTTGAAATTATTATTTGGCAATAAAATCATTGGAGTTTTTATATTTTTTATAATTAATTTCATTTATTGATTCATATTTTAGTTATTTTCAAAAAATTATTCATTATTTATACATTAACTAACTTAAATAAATGTTTATTACAAAAAAAAAATTTTTTTTCAACTTAGTCGGGGATTTGAATTTATGACTTCTTGGAATCTTGGAAAATCACACGAACACAGAGTTGTTCCTGTGTGCGTTGGCTCATGGCGTCGCATAGTAGGGACACAATTCTCACTACTCCAGCTACACCGACACAAGATGATTATGTATCTTATGTGTGCAGTGCGCACGCGACGCTCGGGAAGTGGTAAAAATATCGGGCATTCTGGCAGCACTGCAGCTGAGATCTCAGTTATTCGCCAATATTGAAGTCCGTACACATGAATCTGGATAAATTGTCATGTGTTAATAAATTGTTTCAATCACTGAATGTCCATTCTAACATAATTGTCTTGTCTTTTAACACATAAGTTCGTCACGAAGAAAGTTCCTTATAAAGTTTGTAAGTCCTATGTTGCGTCTTTACGGTTGTGGAAAAAAGGAGAAAGTTCGGGATTAGACTTGAGTATTCTTATGATCTAGATGGAGTCTAAGAATCATTTCGATAATTGTTAATTTTGCGTAGTAGATGCTAAAGATTTCAATCGGTATCTAACGTGATGATATTCAGACTTACAATTCACAAAACGTCCTCTTCTATATAGTTAAAATCTCCCTCGGCCTATTTACGTTTCAAAAGTAATTCGCATGCCCTCAGAAATAAAGATGTTACTAACTTCATAGAAATCAGGACAGTTTACCAGTGGAAGTGAATGGGAGGGTGAAACATCTACACCGAAGTCATTTTCTCAAAATGAACTCAGTGATATAATACATGATCTCAATTTATCAAAACAAGGACCAAAACTGTTAGCTTTAAGATTGAAAAAAAAAAATTTATTGGCTCCAACAGTAACAATAACAACATAGAGAACGCAAAAAAGTGAGCTATTACAATTTTTTAGTGAAAATGAAAGACTGGTGTTCTGTAATGATATCGCGAAGCTGCTTCTGGACATAGGTTTAAAAGAATGTAAACCTACTGAATGGCGCCTTTTTATTGACAGTTGCAAAAGAAGTTTAAAATGCTTCTTACTGCACAATGGAAATAAATTTGCATTAATTCCAATTGCATATTCAACAAAACTCAAAGAAGAATATAAAAGTGTAAAATTAGTTTTCGAAAAAAATTAATTACTCGGAGCATCAATGGCCGATCTGTGTAGATTTAAAAATGTTAAATTTTTTACTTAGTCAACAAAGCGGATACACGAAACACCCTTACTTCATTTGTACATGGAGTAGTAGAGCAAAGCAACTTCATTAGGAACAAGTTGTTTGGCCTGTAAGAAATTTTTTAGCTGTCGGTAAAGCCAATGTAATAAGGGAACCATTTGTGAACAGAGACAAAATCATACTTCCATCGTTTCATATTAAATTAGGAATGATAAAGTAATTTGTAAAAGCGTTAGACAAGGAAGGGAATTGTTTTAATTACATTTGTAGAAAATTTCCGAAGCTTAGTATGGAAAAGTTGAAAGGTGAAATATTTGATGGTCCTCAAATACGACAATTGATGAAAGATACAGATTTTATAAAAGTTATGACTTTTCCGGAAAGAAAAGCTTAGAAAAGTTTTGTGTTGGTAGTCGAAAATTTCCTAGGTAACTATAGAGCACCAAATTATGAAGAAATTGTTCAAAATATGCTGACAAACTTTCAGACTCTAGGAGCAAATATGGGTATCAAGTTACACTATCTCTGCAATCATCTGGATAACTTTCCGGATTATTTAGGAAATTATAGTGAAGAACAGGAAAAGCAGTTCCACCAGGATCTAAAAGTGATAAAGGGAAGGTTTCAAGGTCGATGGGATAGTCATGATTGCAGATTACTGCTAGTATTTGGAAAGAAACTGTATTCTAAAAAATTTTAAAAGCAAAGCTCTTACTCGACATTTTATGGAAACATAACATATGTTTTTGACATTTTCCTCTCTATTTACTTCGAAGTATTCTAATTTTTCAAAACGAAACTGACATTATAAATACATCTGTTAATTTGTTTCTTTTTTTTCGATTTTTGTCATGTAAAATGGAAACAAAGGTTAAAAAATAAAACGAAAGCAAATCTTACAAAATCATTGGTAGCTTCATGAATTGTGAGCATAAATATATTCAAAATCAATCTTATATCTAGGGCAACAAAGCCACTGCAGACCAGTGTTACTATACAGAATTTGCTGTATAGATTCATGTTCTAAATGAATACAATTTCACTTCTTATGAAAGACAATAAATTTTTGCTCTCGTTCCGTATTAACCAATGGGAGAAAAATTAAGGATGCAAGAATGTAAAAAAATGCTTCTCGAACAATTGGCAACACATTCTATAACTTCTATGGTGCAGCAAAAACTGAACTATCAATTAAATCTAATTAAAAATCGAGATAAAATGGCAACATTGGAGATTCAATAAATCAAAACGGTCTCATTGTTTCGTAGTTTCATTCAAGCCGAGCGAACTGGTGATTTCGATTTACATTTGTCGATTATGATAAAAATGCTTTCTTTTTCCTATAGTTGTAGACATTTCAACTACGTCAAAAGTGCCTATTTGTACGTGCAGGATATGTTGCAGTTGCACGGAAAAAAGTAAACAGCAAAAAATAATAGTCGAATTATAATAAGTAATAATCAACTAAAAAAAAATTACCATTTCAAACAATAAAATCGTGATTTAAATAATCACTTTATAATACCTATTTATCATTTAAATGCTACAATTTGTTCTTTACATGGGAGAAAATACTATTTCAAACAGTAATATTCGCTATGTGAATGTCGTAAATGTTAAAGTATAATCAAGAAGTATAATAATTAAGAAATTTGACTTTCATATTTATTATTTCGTACTCAAAAAATGATCGCATGATATGTAAAAAATATAATATACAGTTACTAAATTTCTATACAAGCAGCATCAATATTTTCAAAGTAAAATGGTAAATTTTAAACTCAACGCTAAAAATGAAACTATAATTATTGATTTGCTTGGACTAGTAAAATATATATTTTAAGAGTAAAATTTTTACTGTTTCACTTGTTAAATTCTCCGAGTGTGGGACCTTCCCCTTCTCTTCATTTGTAAAGTTATTGCTCTAGCAAAGCATGAATACTATCTTTTTCGTCAATGCGCATGACACTAACACTGTCAAGATAGTCAGTAATACGTATGGTTAATGAAACTCTTAACATAAAAATTTCTCCAACGTTCGTATAGTGTTTCGGTTAGGTTATAGTCTCGCGTGCGAAGGTCGTACTGTTCGAATCTCGGTTAAAGCGATAGGCATTTTTCTAAACTTATTTATAAGGTAAGCTTTAAACTGAAGATGAATCCCGACTAGAAATTATATTCGGAATACCCAAGGTATACATCTGGGCCCCATTGGGTTCCAATGGGGCATGCCCAATAGGGAAACCTCAATGAGGACCCAATGAAGAACCCAATTAGGAAATCCCAATTGAAAACGAAATAAATTATTGTCAATTTCTGTAGTTGGGATTCATATAGGATCTAAATGGGAATACCCAACGTGAAAATAAAAAATTTTTTGCACTTTTTTCCAGTTGGGATTCATGTGGGACCAAAGTGAGAGTGCCCAATGTGAAATTAAAAAATTTTTAGAATTTTTTTTCTAATTGGGATTCATGTGGGATCTAAATGGGAATACCCAACGTGAAAATAAAAAATTTTTGGCACTTTTTTCCAGTTGGGATTCATGTGGGACCAAAGTGGGAATGCCCAATGTGAAATTAAAAAATTTTTAGAACTTTTTTTCTAATTGGGATTTATGTGGGATCTAAATGGGAATACCCAACATGAAAATAAAAAATTTTTTGCACATTTTTTCTAGTTGGGATTCATGTGGGACCAAAGTGGGAATGCCCAATGTGAAATAACAAAATTTTTAGAAGTTTTTTCTAGTTGGGATTCATATGAGACCAAAGTGGGAATACTTTGGTGAAAATGGAAAACGATCGGTTTTTCAATTCATCACTTGCAAATGCATTATGTGAGCTTATATTATTAGCATATATTCGCTGTAAATTAATTATAAATACAAATTAAAATTAGCCGTTAAGTATAGAAAAGAATTAGGAAAAAAATTCATTCAACATTGTTAAATAAAAACAATAAAATTTAGTTGAGCTTTTTCAAATTTTACATAACTTTATATTTTGAAAAATTTAGTTTTACGAGATTAAAAATTAATTGTAACAAATTGGGATGAATTCGAAGAAAATTTTAATTCGAATTGAAATTTAATCCCATTACTTGGAGTTTTGGAGTGAAGTAATTAAGCAATTCGCGCATGGAGTGAATCCGGAGTTTTTTTTAGCAGAGTCATCCCACATTAATTTGGGATCAATTTCAGATTAAATCCAAATACTAAGTTGTTCGACTAAAATACACTTTTATGTTGTTAAAAGAAGATTCATACGTGAAATTTTTTCTTCTCACTACAAAAAAAATTTTAATTCAAAAAAATTTTTATTATCAATATGTAAAAATTCAATTTTTGAAGAATATCCAACTTTTGAGAAGATTCACATTTGCAAAAGAATTTATGTTGTAAAAATAATAAAAATTTTTTCTTTATATCTCGGTCGAAAGTACGCATCTTTTGCACCTATTTCGCGGCAGAAAGTTAAAGATTCGTGCATTGATTAAGCTACACATTCGCCTTCTATAACAGCGGGAGCAAATACTTTCGCTACCGCGACTGACATTAGTCATTTGTTACTAACTATGTTTTGTTTACGCTGATCATTTACGATTGATGGTACAATACAACTTGGTTATATTTCTTTCTTTCTTCTACTTACATGAAATATTTCATATATAGATAGAGATATAGATAAAAATATAACTGTCGTAAAAGTGAGTAAATCATCCGATGTAACTTATAACCAGGTTGTACTGTACTGAGATTCAGTTTGACAGTGACGTGTGAAAAATGGATCAACTTTATTTAATTAATGAATTATTTAGAAAAATGTACGCAGTAACAACAATTTAATGTGATTTTTATTAATTATTGTTAATTTTCAGATAATATGCTCGTTTTTTCTATTTTTAACCGAGAATAATCTTTATTATGTTTGTTGAATTCAAGAAATTTCAGTTTTATTTCATCTAAAAATTAAAAAAAAAATGTTTTTTAATTATTTTTTATTTGATTTTAAATTAATTTTTTTTTTATTTGATACTTGCCCCCCCCCCTCCCCCAATGTCGGGGGCAGGCATAAATTTTTTTTCGATACAGTACATGAAATATTTTACGTACTTTCGACCTCGGCTACGCCTCGGGCATCATGGCACGCAGTGCAGAAATCTCAAAATTTCTGCCCTAATAGTGTAATACACTATTGATAATTAAATTTTGATCCATATAGAAAAATTTGATAATTACTTACAAGTGAGGTCAACCCAAGCAAAGCTGTGTTAAATTTTTTTTTTTTCATCAAATTGAAAAATCGTTTTTTAAATTGTTCGTTTTTTTTTATGTACTTTAAAAAAAATCAAAAACATTAAAAAAAAATAAAATGGAAATTTTATCCAAAAACATGAAAGCTAAAATTTTTTCTAAATATCAAAGGCAAAAAAGCTTTCGAAACCTTTATTTTTTTCTTTCACGACATTTTTTCATCATAAATGCGCCGTAAAAACAAGCAGAATAAAAAAAAAATCGAAAATGTAATTTTTCACCTAGTTATGGCCCAATATGGGGTTGACCCTACTTGTAGATAATGACCGAAAATTAAAGAAAAAATTGCACTTCAAAAAAATTTTAATTTTCTAGAAAAAATTTTTTTGCTAATATAAGAAGGATTCCAAATTAATCGGACAGTTTTAAGGAATTTTATTTTTGATTCTTTTAATTTTTTTACATTTTTCAGTAAATATTTTTTTTTTTAATGTTTCAATTTTCTATTTAATTTCTACAAAAATTGTATTTTTAAGTCAGTAAAGTGAATAAATAAAAAAAAATAATTTCTTAAATTTTCAGTATAACATGAATAATGTCTCAATAAACCGCTTAAGTTAATGTATACGAAATAAGAATCCACTTTAATAGTACTCCTGCTTGGACCAACGGTAACGTGAACGACTGAGGACCTAAAAGACGCAAGTTCGAGCCCAACTCACGCCAAGGATTTTTTCAATCAATAATTCCATTTCAATCCGAAATTAAATTCACTAATGAGTTCTAATATGATATGAGTATCTGATCCTGAATTATTTATAATTTTTTCGAAAATTTTAATATTTTTAACTTCCCGCTAAGAAAATCGAAGATTTTCAAGAATCGGGAAGTTATTGTTTTCACCCCGTTTTGCAAAAATCGAGTTTTCATCAGATCTCGACGTTTGAAGGTCACAGGAAGCTTCCCTGACTATCTCCGCGAGGTTGTCACGGTGTCTGTGTGTATGTGTATGTGTATGTGTGTGTGTGTGTGTGTGTGTGTGTGTGTGTGTGTGTGTGTGTGTGTGTGTGTGTGTGTGTGTGTGTGTGTGTGTGTGTGTGTGTGTGTGTGTGTGTGTGTGTGTGTGTGTGTGTGTGTGTGTGTGTGTGTGTGTGTGTGTGTGTGTGTGTGTGTGTGTGTGTGTGTGTGTGTGTGTGTGTGTGTGTGTGTGTGAAAGTATGTGAACCGCTTATAACTTTTGAACGGCTTGACCGATTTCATCGCGGTTGGTGCCATTCGAAAGGGCTTGACCAAACTTAGATTTTGAAAACTATTTGGACTGATTCAGATCAATAGATTTTGAGAAATCTTAAAAAAACTGAAAAAAAAATTTTTTTCAAATGTGGTTTTTTTGGAATAACTTTTAAACGGCTTAAAGGTTCAATTCCAAAAACTAATCAGCTCTTAACCTCAAAAAATCACGTCGATCGCCACCAGTTCGGTCAAAATCGGTTGATTCGTTCGAGAGATATCGTGAACGAAAGAAAACCGAAAAAAGTGTTTTTTCGGAATAACTCCAAAATTCCTAGCGCGATCAATTCAAAATTTAAGATTCTTTGTGAGGCTTGAAAAACTGCGTCGAATGCTTCTAACCGCGTAAAAATCGGTTTATTCATTCAAAAGTTATTGCGGTTTAAAAATTCAAGAAATAGTGTCTTATCAAATCTCTATTAGACTTTTGAGCTCGAAGTGCTTTAAAGCATAGAAAAGCAATCTCTTTGAGCTCGGAGAGCTCAAAATAACCCATAAATTGTATTTTTGAGCTCAAAGAGCTCAAAAACGTCATTGGTGCAATTTTAAGCGCCTAAGTATGGAATTAGCGGGAAGTTGCAGGGATGGCCTTCAGGGTCAACCGTTTTCCTAATTTTTTCTTTCAAAATTTAGATGGGGTTCTGATGGGGATTTCCCTATTGGGACCCGAGAGGGATTTCCCAATGAGGGCCACATAGGGCTTTGCGTTACATCCCTATGTGCGGTCCCTATTGGGCAACCCAATGAGGACCCAATAGTTCTTACATTAAAATTTCTAGTCGGGATGAATCTGAATGTGATGTGAAACCTTTATCCCCCTCGATCTCCTTTAAAAAACTCCGAAAAAAAGTGTAAAAATCAAAATAAAAAAAAATTAGGAAAACGGTTGTCCCTGAAGACCATCCCTGCAACTCCCGCTAATTCTATACCTAGGTACTTAAAATTGCACACTGATAAAAAAACCATCTTCATTAAAGAAAAATATTTTTGATCCAAGAAAATTATATTGAAGAGAACTAGTTTTCTCATTTCAAAAAATTGTCTTGAATTCGTGTTTCTTAGATTGAGAGATCTAATCACTCCGATCGATAACATTTTTACTTGGTTCAAGACTATATTATCTTCGATCGACACAAGTGAATTCTTTATTCAAAAACGAATTTCTTCAATAAAAAATAATTTTATTTAATTTCAAGAATTATTGATTATTGATTCAAGAACAATTTTTTTTATTCATAATGTTATAAGTTTAAGTCAGAAAAAAACTTTGAAGTAAAAATATTTGTATTTCTCTATATGCCGAAAAATATTTAGAGTGTGAGAATTCGTCGTATTCGAAAACAATCAAGTTCCTCGATTCAAGAATCAATTTTTTAAGTTAAGAGAATTGAACTACTCGAAACAAGAATGACATTTTGAAAAAAAAATTTTTCTTGAATTAAGTCATTTTTTCTATCAGTACACTTATGATGTTTTGCTCTTCAAGCTCAAAAATAAAATTTATGTGTTATTTTAACCTATCCAAGCTCAAAGAGACAGATTTTCTATGCATTTGAGCTCTTCGAGCTCATAAGTCTGATAGGAGTTTCATAGAACACTATTTTTTGAATTTTCAAATCGCAATAACTTTTGAATGAATCAACCGATTTTCATGCAGTTGGCGGCATTCGACGCAGTTTTTTATGCCTTATAAAAAATTTTTAAGTTTAAATCGATTGAACTAGGAATTTCGGAGTGATTCCAAAAAAAACACTATTTTCGGTTTTCTTTCGTTCACGATATCTCTCGAACGAACCAACCAATTTTGACCGGATTAGCGGCGATCGAATTGATTTTAAAAGGTTGAGAGCAGATTAGTTTTTAGAGTGGATAAATGAAGCTCTTTGAAAGTTATACCAAAAGAACCACCTTCAAAAAAATGTTTAACTTTCCGCTAAAAAATTGAAAATTTAAAAAAATTGGGAAATTATTGGTTTTACCCCGTTTTTCGACAATCGAGTTTTCATCGGATCTAGACGTTTCGAGGTTCTAAGAAGCTTCCCAGACTATTCCCACGATGGTTTCTGTATGTCTATATGTATGTATGTGTGTATGTGTGTGTGTGTGTGTGTGTGTGTGTGTGTGTGTGTGTGTGTGTGTGTGTGTGTGTGTGTGTGTGTGTGTGTGTGTGTGTGTTTATAGAGAAGCGAAAAAAATCTTCCAAAGACACCGCTATCATTGAAAGATGATGGTTTTTCTTTTAAAAGGCGCTGCGCGTAAGCTGCGACAGCTGACCAGATTTCTTCTTTTTTGATCATGCAGGTTACCAAGCTCTCAGGGGAGACCGTTGTGCCTATTGTTTCTTCGGTCCTGATTCTGTCGTTCTTTCACCGATCACACTCGAAAAACGTGTGCTCAGCGTTGTCAATTTTGTCTAGGCAGTATTTGCACGTCGGTGTGCTGGGCAAACCCATTTTGAAAAGATAGGCATTGAACTGCCCATGTCCCGTCAATAGCTGGGTCAGGAAGAAGTCCGTGTCCCCATGCTTCCGAGAAAGCCAGACGTTGATGTTTGGGATCAGGCGCGCTGCCCATCTGCCCGTCTCTCCCGATGTCCATCGGTCCTGCCACTCTTGCTGCGTTTCCGCCTTTATCCGCGTTCTTGCGTCCTTCATGTTTTCGTCACTATCTTGAGCGTCATAGAGTTTCGCTCTTTCGAACGCTAATAGGTCGATAGGCGCGGCTCCCGCAATGACCAATACAGCCGCTTCGGAAACTGTGCGGTAGGCGCAGGCAACCCTGAAAGCGCCTCGCCGCTGTACTAATGCTATCTTCCGCCGGTAGGTCTTCTGCTTTAGTATGTCTGCCCATATCTCCGCTCCATACAGCAGTACCGAGTGAACTGCTTTTAGAAGAACTCTTCTCTTTTTTGTTCTTGGTCCTATGGTGTTAGTCATAATTCGTGCTAGGCTAGACACTGTCTTGTTGGCTTTCTTGCATGCACTGTCGAGGTGTTCACGGAAAGGTGTGTGTGTGTGTGTGTGTGTGTGTGTGTGTGTGTGTGTGTGTGTGCGTATGTAAACCTTTCATAACTTTTAAATGGCTAGACCGATTTTATCGTGGTCGGTGCCATTCGAAAGTGCTTGAATAAACTTAGATTTTGAATACAATTTTGATCGATTCGGACTGGTAGATTTTGAGAAATCTAAAAAAAACTACAAAAAAGTGGTTATTTTGGAATAACTTTTAAACAGCTCTACCGATCGATTCCAAAAACAAATCAGCTCTTAACATAAAAAAACTACGTCGATCGTCGCCGGTCTGATCAAAATCAGTTGATTCGTTCGTGAGTTATCTTTGACGAAAGAAAACCGAAAAAAGTTTTTTCAGAATTCCTCCGGAATTCCTAGTTTGATCCAATCAAACTTAATAATTCATTAAAAGGTTTAAAAAACTATGTCGAATGCTGCCAACTGCGTAAAAATCGGTTCATTCATTCAATAGTGATTGCAGTTTAAAAATTTGAAAACCAGTGTTTTATCAAACTTCTATCAGACTTTTGAGCTCAAAGCCGGCAAGGGAAGGCGTGCAAACGGGCGTGAACTCGTCGTTATCAAGCGATCGCTACGACATCGGGGTGGACCCCATGGCTCTGCTGTCTGGAAATGCTACAGGGATCACGAAAACAGCACAAATGGAAGAAGATGGACAGCTAATAAAAATTCCTCCAAAAAGTGGAGGACCTTTTGCTCTCGTCACTATTCAAACCTACTGAGGAAGGATTACCTCTGCACCGACCGCCACCGGCCAACAGTCACCAATGGAGAGGCTCGGTAGCAAGATTGAAGAGTTAGCCGACTTCATAAAAGACAAGAAGAATCTCCATCAAGAGATCAGAAAATTGGTTACTTCTATTGGTACGGCATACAGTCTGGCCAACAAATCACCAACGACGTCGGCGTCAACGTCTCGGACGACTTCGAGACTAACAACAAAACCACAGCCACCTCTGGTCACTCCAAAGAAACTACCACAGCAAAGAAAGGGCAACAAGAGGCCACTGTCCACGCCCAGCTCTTTCTCAGAAGTTGACAAGCCAACACAGAAAAAGACAGCCCGGGATGATACCTGGATCAAAGTGACTTGGCAAAAGAAAAGGAAGGAAAGAGAACAGGAGCCAGCGGCGCAATCTACTGAAGCCCAAAACCAGCCCAGTAAGAGTGGTTCCAAGAAACCAATGGAGAAAAAGACAAGAACGAATGCTGTCCTTGTCCAACCAGCTGAAAGGCGAACGTACGCCGATTTTCTCAAGGAAATCAAGGCCAAAGTTAACCCGACAGAGACTGGAGTAGACATAAAGTCTATCAAACAAACAAAGCGCGGGGGCGTTCTTCTAGAAATGAGTCGCAAGACTGAAGACAATGCTGCCTTTACGGCTGTGATAAAAATAGCAACCGCTAATATCGGTACAGTCAGAACACTCACACCAAAAACAACGATCGAGATCCTTGACTTGGATGGAATCTCTACCGAGAGTGACGTTCGCTAAGCACTCAAACGTGACTTTACTGACAGCCTGGAAATAAAACGTGTGAATCTGACAAAAACTTCACCACGAGGCAATCGGGCAGCTTTCTGCGAGATAGACGAGGCTAGCGCGATCAAGATCCTTGACAAGGCCCGTATAATGATCAGATGGGTTAACTGCCGCGTTCGCCCAGTTGTTAAAGTAACACGCTGTATCAGATGCCTTGGATACGGGCACGTGACATACTCCTGTAAGGGATCTGACCGTAGCAAGTGCTGTTTTAAATGCGGGGGAGAAAGCCACAAAGCTGTAGACTGTGTTGAACAGCCAAAGTGCTTCCTCTGTACATCGGACAAAAAAGCTCCAGATGGCTTATGTTATAATCCAGGCTCCGGGGCTTGTAAGGCATTCCACACCACACTTGTCGAAGCAACGAGAGGGCAGAAATGATGCTTATCCTTCAAGGAAACCTGAATAGATATGCGTTGGCGCAGAACCTACTTCGCCAGCGAGTGTCTGAAGAGAACATTGACGTTTGCTTTATCTGTGAAGAAGAATATATGGTGAGGCTTTCGCCTACTTCCGAAGAGGCCGATACCTGGGCTCAAAAGAGCTATACTCACTAGGGTGTTTCAAAAAAAAAAAAAAATTTTTTTTTTTTAATGGTGTTGAAAAGTTGAAAGTACATTTAAAATTTTAGCGCCTATTAGAGCCCTTAATATTAATATTAAGGTTTGCCTCAATTCATTTGTAATTTTTCTATTTAAATAACACGAGAAAACTTTTTTTTTATTTTTGAATTTTAATTACTTCGGAATGGCTTGTTTACGCAATATCCCAGAAAAAAGTCTTATAGGAAATTTTACGCTCTACAAAAAACGTTTGAAGGTCAAAGTTCCTCAGATCAACCGTTTCA